>NW_026850684.1:0-78924 GCF_030913465.1 Colletotrichum navitas
CTTACTTTCTTATATAGATTTAGTATATAGCCTTATTATCTTTTTTACTATTTTAGTTTTTTAGTTAAAGTAGGCAAAGTAGTAATAAGTTAAAGACTTATAAGTAGCACTAAAGACTAATAGTATAAGTATAAGCTATTTAGACTAGTAGTATTATTAACTACTTTAATAGCTAATTAAAGGCTATCTTTAGCTTTATCTCTTTACTATATAGAATATTATATACTTACTTAAGGTATATAGTACTATTTAACTTACTAATACTATTATAGGCTTTAACTAGTATTTCTTTAATATTAATATAAAGTAATCTAGTAGACTACTTAAATTTACTAGTATAAAGTTTAGCTAGTATTAGTAATAATCTAGTCTAGTAGTCTAAGGTAGATTAATCTAATATATTTATAAGGCCTTTAAGTGTACTTATAGTAATATTAGTAAGAAATAGGCTACCTAAAAAAGGTTATAGTATTAATAATATATAAGCTAGTAGTTACTATAAGTAAATATATTAATTAACTTTATAGTTAAGTTATAGTTATTATTTTATAAAGTAAACTTAAAGTAACCTAGTGCTTTAAATTTATTTAGTAATAGTAGTAGATCTTAGTTATTTACTCTAGGCTATAATCTTAATTATTACCTAACTATTAAAGTATATAGTAAAGTATTAAATAAATAAATAGCTAAAGTAATAATAAATCTTTATAGCTTAATATTTATAAGGTAATACTAGGTAATACTATATTAGGTTAATTAATAGTATTTATAAGTAGCCTTATTTTATATAATAAGTACTATATTATTACCTTAGATTAACTTATTAGTAAGTTATTAAATTAATACTATAGAGATCTATATTCTTAAGGTAAAGTAAAAAAAAGTATTTATAGTATTATATAAAAGGTTAAAGTACTTACTAGTATTAATACTTTAATAGTACCTTTAAATAAAATAATTACTACTACTAAAGTAGATTTTTACTTAGCTAGCTTATAAGGTATTATAGGTAACTTACTACCTATTTAGTAGTAAAGGTATAGTATTACTTATACCTAGCTATTAAGTATTCTACTACACTAAAGTTAAGTATAATACTATAAAAGTTATTACTAAATATTACTTATTAAAGGTAAAGACCTCTATATTAGTAACCTTATTATTACTATTACTATATATATTATCTTTTATAAAAAAGTAACTAGTTAACTAGTTATATATAATAAGAAAATAGTAGGCCTATTTATTATAGTAGTACTAAAGAATAAGTAAATATAAAAAATATTAATCTTATATTATTATCTTTATTACTCTTTATATAGGTATTTTTCTTTATTAAAGGCAAAAGGTTTATACCTTTTAAAGTTAGTTATAAAGTAATTAAATACTTTAGTAAAAAGTTAGTAAGGTACTACTCTTTATACTTATAGTATACCTATTATTTTATCCTTAAGTACTTTATTAACTAATAGTTAGGCTTACTATATATATAGTACTTCTTTTAAGGTAATAATAAAAGTAAAAGAGGTACTTACTAGTAAAAGTTATACTACTAGCTATAGCTACTATAGCTATATTAGTTAAACTACTATAACCTCTTTAACTATTATATATATAGTTAGTCTAGTATTATTTTTTACTTTATTAGTTATATATAATAAGTAAGCTACTTAAATTATATTATATTACTAATTACTAACTATAGTTAACTATATATACTAGTAAAGGTAGCTACTAGGTTAAAGAAGTAAAAGAGTATTCTTTACTTTTAGTAAAGTTAAGTAGTTAGTTATAAAGGGCTATATTAGTTAGTATACTTACCCTTATAGTAGTTCTTATAAAGTATTAACTTTCTTAATAAGTAACTCTAGTATTTAGCTTTACTTTATTAAGGTTTTTAGTAATAACTTTTATAAGGTTAGTTTATTATAGCTTTATAAGGTAGCCTAGTAGGTTTTTTAGTTTTAAAGTTACCTTTTACTTTTATTACTATTATAGTAAAGTTAAGTAGTAGCTTATAAAAGTAGTTAGTATAATACTCTATAGCTACCTCTTATAGTATTATAAAGAAAGCGCTAGTAAAGTACTTATATTAGATTCTAGTTTTAAAGTAATAGTTATAAAAGATAGTAAGCTTTAACTTAAGTAACTTATATACCCTTTTACTATACTTTATCTTATTAAAGTATAGCTTACTAAGGTCTATAAGTTAATAAAAAGTAAGTAAAAGTAATAGTAATATTAAGTTAACTACTTAGTTATAATAAAAGAAAAGTAATATTAGGTTAACTACTTAGTTATAATAAAAAAAGATAAGCTAAGTAGTAAAAGAATAAAGTCTAGGTTATTATATAATAAGGCTAAGTTAATAAGTTATTAAGGGCTAGTATTCTCTATATAGCTAGGTTATAAAGGATTCTTAATTAATAGTAAGCTTAGGTAAATATATAGTAGTAATAGTTCTAGTAGTAGGTCTATAATATCTTTTATAAACTTTAGATCTTTTACCTTTATATAAAAGTCTTTATTTTTACTTTTATAACTATTAACTTTCTCCTAGGTCTATGCCCTAGGTTTATTTACTTTAAGGTATTATAAACTTATTTATAGACCTTAGGTACCTTAGCTATAAATACCTAGACTCCTTTATATATAAGGTAGTCTCTAAACTCTTTAATTACCTTAGGATTAGCTTCTTTAAAGTAGTTTAGTTTTTACTTATTAAAGTTCTTATTAGTATACCTCTAAGTGTTTACCTAGTTATTCTTATTTTACTATAATAAACTATTCTATAGATAATAATAGTACTTAATATATTATACTTTACTAAGCCTTTATAGCTATTAAAGATAATATTAATAGGTTAATAGTACCTTATAATTAACTAGTAATAAAGCCTTAGTAGGTCTCTAGGATAAGTATAGGTCCTTTATATACTTTAGGTAAATATATTATACCTTCTTTTTCTTAGGCTACTCTTTTACTATTATTACCCTTTATTAGCCTAATAACCTTTTAAATATAGTACTTACTTTTACCTTATAAGGTTAAAGTAAATCTATTTATTACAAGGATTACTACTAGTAGTATAAATAATAATAAACTAGATAAATAAATAATAAATAATATAATAAAATAAATAAATAAAAGAAAAAAAATATAATAAAATATAAATAAATAAAGTAATAATAGTAAAAAGTAACTATTACTAAAGTTATTAAGTAAGTTAAAAGTAAAGTAAAGTTAACTTTTTTTTAATATAGGTATATATAAAATTATTATATAGTAGTATTAACTTTTTTCTTAAAAAAGAAAAAAAGTATATATAGAAATTATACCTTAAAAGAAAAAAAAAGTTAAAGAGTATAAAAAGCAAAGTTATATAGGCCTTAACTACTTATTACTTAAAAAAAAGTAATACTATAGTTATTACTTATAGTAATCTACCTTTATAGTAATACTAGAAGTAGCTAGTAGTTACTTATAGTAGCCTACTACTAGTAGTAATACTAGAAGTAAATAGCTTATTATTAGTAGTAACTACCTTTTATAGGCTATAATAATAATAAATATAGATAGTTATAAGTAAAAAAGCTTACTTTAGGTACTATTTATTTTACTTTTATTATATTAAAAATAGCCTTAATAAGTAAATCTTATATAAACTATACTTTACTAGTCTTACTAATTAAAACTTATTTACTTATAATCTTATATAGGCTATTACTTTATAAATAAAAAACTTTTACTTAAATAAAAACTTTACTTAAGGTAAAAAAGATTAAAAATATAAGAAAATAATAATACTTAAGGAAATCTTAGGTATAAGTATAAGTATAAGTAGTTATACTAGGTTAAGTTAAAAATATTAATAAGTAAGTTATAAGTAAAAAGAAGACTTCTTTAAAAATAATAAAGTTAATAAGTTAATAAGTTATATAATAAATATAGGCTTAAAGGTTATTTACTAAATATTATAAGATTTTAGTTATTAATAATTATTAAGTTAGGTAGTACTTTATTATCTTTAGTAAGTTATAGTAATAAGGGAAATATTATAAGCCTCTTCTAAGATTCTTACTAATCTATAGTAGTAGTAACTATAAAGTTAACTACTAATTAGTGTTAGTATTATAGGCTAGTTAACTAGAGGTAGTAAATAGTGTATATTACTATTAATATAAAAGAGGTATAAAGGTTAATTAAGAAGAAGTTTGAAGTTAGTAGTTACTGTGGATATTTGTGGAGGTGTAAGTGAGTAAGCTGCTGAGGTTAGTCATGTGACCTTGGATTGGCTCCACCCTCCGCCGGTAACGAATATCCTGACAACTTCTACTATATTTAGTAGTTATATTATTAGAATTCAACTTAGCCTTCTAACTAGGTGTTCTAGCTTGGATGCTTTTATATGTATGTCTAGTACCTAAGGTATTACTAAAGTCTAGCTGACTAATTGCCTGAATCTATCCCTGGCATCCCTCCTATTGACCCAGGGCACTAATATCCTTTCACTAGACACCGTTTACGCAGTCATTACTAGGGGAACCTTTGTTAACAAGGCAAACAGAACCTGCTCCACTACAACTTCCTATTCCATCTGAGGTTGAACATTCTGCGCTATCAGGGCAGGATCCACTGTATCTAACCAGAGTAACCTGGCAAAAATCGTTTTCAAGACACTCTCCTGGTCCATCTGGGGTTGAGCAGCTTTTGGCTGTAGCAACAGCGGCTACTACAGCAAAAACCATGTAGATTGAAAGCTTCATGCTGAGAGTCTTGGAGCAGTATATGGCTGTTGGAAAGTATTAGGTGATGAGAAGTATGCTGCTGGAGAAAGATTCGGTGTATATAAATATGGATATTGACGTTCTTAGAGCAGTGTATTGAGACGTGAAGTTTGAATTACATAAAAATAAAAAGTAAGAGATATAGCTTTAAATAGTTTTTAGAAGGACTATAGATATAAGAAATATCATACCTTCTTATGTACAGGGAAGCTTTTTTAAGCTTTTTTTGAAAAAAGCTTAGATATAGTATTGTAACATTTATATATCTTCTAAGGTTTCGGACCTGACTCATATTCCCCCTAGCTGAAACGAGAGTAATAAGTCTCTACACAACAAGTTCCACTAGAAATACTATAACTAACATATACATATATTGTAGAAGGGACTTATATCTACATGAACCTGAACTGGCTAGTATCTTGACTTGGGTTAACACGGTAAAGATAGGTAGGTAATGGATTCGCTGATTCTTCAAAGCTAGAGCTACAGCTAGCAGCGCCAGGCCTTACAGGCTGGCGCCGGGTGGAGCAACTATCGGGCCAACTGTCAGGCCGACTGGTGGATTTAGTGGATCCAACCTGGTGGACCCAGTGGATCCATCGGGCTGGCCGGGCTGGCCGAGCTGGTCGATGTTTTCCTGTAACATGCCTGGCATATCCCCTCAAGAGCGATAAGGCCCCATCTCCACTGTGGGCACTAATAGTGACCCCGCAAAGGTCGTAATATATATAGTACCTCTATTTACGCCTATTTTTGCCTATGCCAGAGGTACTAGCAATTTCCCTCTTTACAAAGAGCTATATTACAAGTTAAGCAACTACAACAAGACTTTTTTTGCTAAGTAACACTATTCCTAGATATCTTACCTAGGGCTACCCTATAGTCTTATAACTTTACTCTACTACAGTAGGCATAAGGCCTATACTTTTCTCTTAACCCTTCTATATAGTCTTACTATAGAACTAGACTATTATACCTATCTATAGGGTACTTAGGCTAAGCTTTTAGTTAACCTTAAGCTAATATTATAAA
The DNA here is from genome assembly GCF_030913465.1 of Colletotrichum navitas. Taxonomy (NCBI): domain Eukaryota; kingdom Fungi; phylum Ascomycota; class Sordariomycetes; order Glomerellales; family Glomerellaceae; genus Colletotrichum; species Colletotrichum navitas. The sequence goes on from NW_026850684.1 coordinate 5,820, forward strand.
GTGCTAAATAAGCTAGGTAGTAATAGTCTTTTACTATAGGTACTAGTTTCTAATAAAGGTCTAGTTAAGGTTACTAAGGTACTATAGTATAAAGGTATTTATTAGTATAACTAGTAAAAAAAACTCCTAGGTAAAGGCTTACTAGCCCCCTTAATAAATAAGGTACTCCTATTAATAATAGGCCTTTATCTAGTTACTAATATCTATACTATTTATATAGTAGTTATATTAGTTAATTAACCTAAGCACTAGTAGATTTATCTAGGCCTCTAGGCTAAAGAGACACTAGGTAGCCTACTTAGTAAAAGTATCTCTAGTTAGTTAGCACTAGTAATAAATAACCTTCTCCTCTAAAGAGGCCTAGAAGATAGTTATAAAGAAGAGTATAAAGGTATTATTTTTCTAGCTAAACTAGTTAACCTATATTACTATAAACTAATTAGTAAAAGTAATATATAATAAAGAAGATTTATTATATATATTAACCTATCTAATATAAAAATACTATAAATAGTACCCTAAAGAATACCTTAGCCCTCTATATTCTTTTTAGCTATAAAGGCTAAATCTATCCTACTATTTCTTTAGTAAGTACTAGAAGCTCTAATACTAAGCTTCTAGAGGGCCTAAAAAAGCTATATAAATAAAAAAAAGTTATCTAGATAAATATAGTAGGTTACTAGCTATATAAGGCTAATAAAGGTTATTACTACTTATTAAGTTAAGGTTAACTAGGCTACCTATATAGCCTAGTTAGCCTTAACTTAGCGCTAGACCTAAGGGACTAGTCTATATAGGCCTTTACTATAGATATACTAAAGCTACTAGAGGTAGTACCTAGATTAGGCAAAGATCTATACTTTAAAGCTAGTTAGAATTAGCTTTATTAAGATAGTTATTATCTCTTAGGCCTAGCCTATAAACTAGACTATAGCCTTATTAACAGTAACCTTAGATCTAGGCGTATAGAAGAGATCTCTAGCTTCTTAGATATAGGCTAACTATTAGTTAACCCTCTAGTATACGTTAGGTATTAGAGGAGCTAGGCTAGCCTAGCTAAAGTTAAATTTAAAAAGGTTAAAGATATAGAGTTAGTAGTAGAGAAGTTTAAACTAATCTTAGGCTATATACTAAGTAAACCTATAAGTAAAGCTAATATCTAATAGCCTAGTTAACTAATATTTATTAATTTAAAATTCTAAGTGTAAACCTATATAAATTATAATTAATAAGAAGAGGTATATTTTATTAACTATAGTATTTCTCTAGGTAGGCATTTATAAGTATTACTTAAAGGGGCTATAAAAGGTCTTTAAATAGTTATTAGTCTATATAACTTACTAGGTAATAAAGGCAACTAGTATAAATTAGAGGAAGAGGTTAACTAAAGAATCTAGTAGCACTAAGATCTTTAGGGCCTAGACTAGCACTTTAAGGGGTATAAAAGTGCCTAGAGGCCTAGTATCTAGAGCCTTATCTAGCTAGATAGTACTATTATTGCAGTGCTCTAGTAGGTAATTCTAGGTATAGGCAACGGCAAGGTTGCCTAGGTAGACCTCAATATAGTCCTGTATTTCTCTGGCAGCTCTGGCAGCTCTAGTGGATTTAGTAAATATACTAGAGGTTATAGAGGTATTAGAATTAAAAGACATTATTAAATAGTTAATAATGTTAATTTTAGTAGTATTACTATACAAAATAATATTAAGATAAATAGTGTTATGTTATGTATTCTTATTATGTGCGCGTAGTGTAGAGAAATAAGTGGAGATAGGGCCTTATTGCTCTTGAGGGGATATTATTGACTGGATTGCCGCTTTAGAGTGGTCTCACGTGTAGGTTGAGGCCTAATGATGGGCGTCCTGCCAGGGGATTTTGCATACGCCCGACATGTCTTTCATGTTTTTTTTCCAGGCTACAGCCCGTGCAAGAAGTCAGCTATACCTGCTGGGGCTGTGAAGACACAAGATTAAGTGTAAAAAGCTATTGGGCAGGCAACGATAAGTATAAGCCGGAGGTCGCGAGGGCATGCAGTGTGTCTGGGGCGTACTTTGACCTTGACGCTAGCATTGAGTAGCCATAGTTAGTAGCTCTTAGCTTTTTGTATTCCCACTTGGCCAATGGCCGTACATCTTGTGTTTTATGTTGGTACCTGGAATCTTCTGCAGTGATTTAAGTTGGGGGCTCAGGGGAGAAGAAGGGGAGTGGGGTCACGAGAGGATGACATTCAGTTACGCCCAAAGACCCCAGGCTGACTGGTGTGAGCAGACTCGAGGTTGAATGGGCAATGAACGACAATAACGGGGGACTTCGGTGTTTTGCTAAGCCCCTATAAACTCCACACGCATGCCTGTGACATTTAGCAATTGGCAGTTCGCCATGAACCAATTGTCGTTGTCACGAACACTTGTGATGGCTTAGAGGATGCTCTCGGACATGGCCGACCAAGTCATGATCAAGACCGCGAATGACCAAAAGAGCCTTAACAAAACAGCAGCAAGTTGCATGAAAGATAAAGGGAAGTGCATCGTCATGGAGAGCTGCCGCCAATGAACTTACGGAAGAGTTCACCCTTCAAAAGGGTCGTAGCAATGATCAGTCCTATTCAACGCGGCGTTGGGGGCGAAGGATTGCGGACCCCTGTGATCAAAGGCATCTCCTTGCCGCACCCTGGCACTTAGTCCCTTCTGAGCCCTTCTCGATCGGCATCCTGCAGCGACGCCACCCAATGATAGTTGCGAGATCTGGTGATTCATCTCTGGCGCCGCCAGATCTTTTCCACATTAAGACCTCGTTGTGGTTCGACACCTCCTTCCATTCGCTAGCGGCTGTTCCATAATAATTGCTGTGCAACAGCCATTGCTGAACTGTCACAAGTAACGCCACCCATCATCTTCGGGCAAATAGTGTAGATGCCATGAACCAACCTCATCAATTCATTTTCGCCACTTCGTTGTGTCCTACTGAACGTAGGGAAAGTTGATTGGGTTAAGACCGAAGCCCGCGCCACTACGCAGGCAACTCTGAGGGAGTTGAAAGGTAGCTGATGTTGTGGCTTTGAATACGGCGATGATATCACTCAGATTCGGGGTGACCGAGCAACAATCTATTATTCCAACTGTGCCAAGCCCTAGTGAGATTGCACGCCCGTTGTGCCTGGCCATGTGGCAGAGGGAGTGATTTTTACAACATTTGAGAGGGGTCCCAGGAACATCACTTCAAGGCTGTCGTAATGGTAGCGGTTAACAGGCAGACACTTTGTGGGTCAAACCTTAGCATTTCAGACCATCTCAAAGTACTGACCCACCTCCTCTTAAGTCACTTCTGTTGTCCACACTGCTGTCCCCAACTTTAAATCCTCAACTCCTAAGTTAACAAAAAAGCAAAAGAGTCCAGTCATGCAGACTCCCTTGTCAGGGCAGTCTGCACTGTTTCGAACTAGGGTAACAAGGCAAATATCACCTGCTCCACTACACTCTCCTACTCCTTGTTCAGTTATGCATTCTTTGGCTGTTGCAGCAGTAGCTAATATAGCAGAAACTATATAGATTAAAAGCTTTATGTTAAGGTTCTTAGAGTAGTATGTTGCTGTTAGAAAAGTGTTAGAAAAGTATTGGTTAATAGGTGTTTAGAAGTATACTGCTGTTAGAGAAAGATTAGGAGTATATAAATAGAGATAGTAACGTTTATAGGTTGGTCTTCTGTTAAAAGAGTTCTAGGTAAGAGAGATATAGCTTTAAATAGTTTTTAAAAGGCCTATAGATGCAATAATTATTATATATTTTTATATATAGGGAAGTTTTTTAAGGTTTTCAGCCTAATTAATTTTAAGGTTTATATAGAGGAGCCTATTAATAGTCCCTGTAGAAAATACTAAGGCGCTATAAGCACTATTACCTAGCTAACAGTATTAGTACAGCAAGCTACATCTTTAATCACATGATTATTATCCTGCCCCTGAAAGGACCTCTAGGAATCGATCTTGGGCTGCTGTAGTACTCTTATAATCTATATATGTCTAATAAAAGTCTAATAAGAGTGTACTTCTAAGTACTGAGGCTAGAATTCTCCACTTCTAGTCTTGGCATTTTCTGCAGGGACTATTGACAGGCTCCTCTGTACCTGCCACCAGCATATTGCCTCCTTTAACGACCGCCTGTGTCACCAGACAGTGTTTATGGGCAGTTACTGTTAAAGTGTGGCAATTGGCAATGGGCGAAAGTGGGGTAAATGTTGCTATTATTAGCTAGATGGATTCCCCTACTTAAAAGTGGCAATTTACATGACAAATACATTGGTTAAAAGGCCACGAATTCAAGGCTACAACCATGGCGAATTCGCCATAGATACATCATCAATATACGCCCAATTGAACAGGGATATCGTTGCAATTGACCGCCGTATCCATGCACTTCAACAGCCACCACCGGCGAGAGGCTTGGTAACAAGGCAAATAGAACCTGCTCCACTACACTCTCCAACACCAGATGAGGTCGTGCAGGCACGTACTACGCCTCCAGGGCAGTCGTTACTAGTGAGAGGTTGGGTAACAACGCAAATAGAACCTCCTGCAGCACACTCTCCTGTTCCAAATTCGGTTGTGCAGCTTTTGGCTGTTGCAACAGTGGCTAATACAGCAGAAACCATGTAGATTAAGAGCTTCATGCTGAGGTTCTTAGAGCAGTATGTTGCTAGAAAAGTAGTATGTTGCTGGAAAAGTATTGGGTGATAGGTGTTTAGAGAAGTATACTGCTGGAGAAAGATTAGGTGTATATGGATAGAAATATTAACGTTTTTAGAGCAGTATACTGTTGAGAAAGGCTTAGGTGTAATTTAAAAATTGTGAGCTGGAGATACAGATTTAAATAATTTCTAAAGGGTATACAGATGTAATAATACACCTCTTTATATATAGGGAAGTTTTTTAAGGTTTTTGGCCTAATTGATTTTGTCTATGCCTACCACCAGCATATTGTAGGAGCAGTTAACAGGCAGACACTTTGCGGGGCAGTATTTGAGTTATTAAAGTACCTCTTGAAGTCTCTCGCTTATTCTGCACAGACCTACGCACAGACCAGCTTATCCTTTTGTAAAGAAAAAAAAAACCAAGAAAATAGTAATATCTCTATAAGCTTGAAGTGCATCTAGAATATAGTAGCATAAATTAACTTTTAGAGAAATTTACCCCTAGAGGCACTTCCTCTAGTTAAAGACAATTAGGCTATAGTATATACTATTATAAAAGCTTTATTTTTCTCTTTTTATTAACTTAAAGTTAAGGATTTAAAGTTAGTGGTGTAGGGACATAAGTGACTTAAGAGGAGGTAGGTCAGTACTTTGAGATAGTCTGAGATGCTAAGGTTTGACCTACAAAGGGTCTGCCTGTTAACTGCTACCTATATTGCCTCCTTTAATAACTGCCCTTGTCACCAGACAGTGTTTATGGGCAGTCACGACTGGTGAGAGGTAGGGTAACAAGGCAAATAGAACCTGCTCCACTACACTCTCCTACTCCAGATGGACTCATGCAGACTCCCTTGTCAGGGCAGTCTTCACTGTTTCGACTTAGGGTAACAATGCAAATGTGACCTGCTCCACACTCTCCTACTCCACTTGAGGTTGTGCATTCTTTGGCTGTTGCAACAGTGGCTAATACAGCAGAAACCATGTAGATTGAAAGCTTCATGCTGAGGTTCTTATAGCAGTATGTTGCTAGAAAAGTAGGATGTTGCTAGAAAAGTAGTATGTTGCTGGAAAAGTATTAGGTGATAGGTGTTTAGAGAAGTATGCTGCTGTTAGAGAAAGATAAGGTAAATATAGATAGGAATATTAGCGTGTTTAGAGGTAAAGCTAGAAAATTAAGAGCTATAGATATAGCTTTAAATAGTTTTTAAAAGGCGTACAGAGACAGATGCAACAATACACCTTTTTACATGTAGAGAAGGTTTTTTTTTAAAAACTTAAATTTAGTGCAGTATTATTTATATTTCTTCTAAGGTCTTAGATCTGACTCATATTCCTAGCTGAAACAAACGTAATAAGTCTCTACACAACGAGTTCCACTAGAAGTACTATATACCATATATAACATATATAAATAGGGACTTATATATACTCGAACCCGAACTGGCTATGATCTTGACTTGGGTTGACGCGGTTAAGATAGGTGATGGATTCGTTGATTCTTCTAAGCTAGAGCTACAGCTAGCAGCGCCAGGCCTTATAGGCTGGCGCCAGGTGGAGCAAGTATTGGGCCAACTGTTAGGCCGACTGGTGGATCTAGTGGATCCATCCTGGTGGATCTAGTGGATCCATCCTGGTGGACCCGGTGGATCCATCGGGCTGACCGGGCTGGCCGAGCTGGCCGAGCTGGCCGAGCTGGTCGATATTTTCCTGTGACGTGGGTGATGGGAGATAAAGGATCAGAAAATACGTCTAACCTACTTGACTATAAGGGAATACACAAAAGACAATTGTAACACAAGAGGCCTTGTTTGGGAATTTTCTCTCTCGACGTATTGCACGCGGAACAGTAGCTCTGCCAAGGAGCGTGAGGACAATGGCCGAGTCTTTGCCAGTCATTAATTATCCATCATAGTTACATCCGGGCAGACATAACTTAAGCACTTGAATAATGGAACATGACCATTCTCTGCTTGGAATCGAAGATGTACACAAGCCTTGCCTGGTAGCACCAGACATAAGACAGGTAAAGTAGACAGGGACATGTTCTTGTTGGGATTCCGGGATAGACGGGAGAGCGTTTTGATGATAGTGCCGGAAGATACCGGGGCTATGGTTAATTGACCGCGATCTAGGCCCGCAGGCCTGGGAGCAATTGCAATTGCAGTTGGGTAGTCAACGCGACGTGGTGATGGGTTGACTTGGTGGTTGCACCCATCGATCGTGTACCGGGTACCGATGCCGAGTTCGCGCCGCCGGACCCCAGTTTCGGCCTCCGGGTCCTCATATGAACACTTTGGCCCGCTCCACACACCGGCGCTAATCCACTTGCCTCATGGCCGCATGCTACCGGAGCTGCAGGCTGGATCCCGGCGAGACGGGCTTTGTCGAGGCACACGGCACGGGCACCCCGACCGGGGACCCGATCGAGGTCATGGCCATCGCCAACATCATCGCCTCCGTGAGTCCTCCAGGATCGGACCCACTCCTCCTCGGCTCCGTCAAGTCTGCCATCGGCCACACCGAGGCCGCAAGCGGCCTCGCCAGCGTCATCAAGGTCGTGTGCGCTCTGGAGGCTGGCGTCGTGCCCCCGAATAGCAACTTTGAGGAGCTCAACCCGAAGCTGAGGCTAGAGGAGTGGAACATGCAGGTCCCGACGACGGTCCGGCCGTGGCCCAAGCGAGGCGCGACGCGGAGGGCATCCATCAACAACTTTGGATTCGGGGGCGCCAACGCACACGTCATCCTAGAGGAGTATCGCCCCGAGTCTGTGCCCGGCCTGCTGGCCTCGTGCAATGGCATGGCTTCTAGTGATGCCGTCAACGGCCACTCGCCGGCAAACGGCCACCCCCAAGTCAATGGCTACCCACAAGTCAGCGAGCACGACCCGAGAGTTACAAAGGGCATGAACGGTAAGAACGGTCTCTGTGACAAAGAGATGCCATCTGCGCTACAACACACAAAATCCAACCGTCATCATGTTGGAACCATGCCGGCTCCAGACTCGGCCGTAAGACATCTCCGCCTGTCAGGTTTATCTGATGCTAAGGTTTGACCTACAAAGTGTCTGCGAAGAAATACAAATAATACTGCACTAAATTTAAGTTTTAAAAAAAACTTTCCTATATATTAAAAGGTGTATTATTACATCTGTACGCCTTTCAAAAATTATTTAAAGCTGTTACTATCTCTTGCTCTCAATCTATTAGCCACGCCTAAAATTTTCTCAACAGTATACCACTCTAAAAACGTGAATATTTCTATTTATACATACCTAACACTTTTCTAACAGCAACATACTGCTCTAAGAACCTCACTCAGCATGAAGCTCTCGATCTACATGGTTTCTGCCGTATTAGCCACTGTTACTACAGCTCAAAGCTGCACAACCTCATTTGGAACAGGAGAGTGTAGTGGAGCAGGTCTTTGCCTTGTTACCAAACCTCTCACCAGTAATGACTGCCCCTCCGGAAGTACCTGCACAACCCCATCTGGATCTGGAGAGTGTACTGGAGCAGGTGCCATTTGCCTTGTTGCCAGAACTGACCCCAGTAATGACTGCGCGTAAACACTGGTGGCCAAGAGCCCCTTTGATTCCCTGCGACTGCCCAGTCGACGTTACATGGTGCGTAGGTGACCGCTTTTGGCCTGGACGGCTGCGCCATGCATCCATCAGGAGGCTAATCTATCTGTTTCTACTCTGCAGGATCTTATCGTGGGGGGTGCTGAGGAGAGCGGGTTGCCGGGGGAGTATGTCGACTATCTACGCGACCTACCGGCCTACCAGCTGCCAGTGATCGGCTGGCTGCACGAGCTCCTGGCTGTCCGCGCGTTCCTGGCCTTCTGCGTCCCGGGTTTGACTTTTGTCATGAGGCACGTCAAGGATCGGGCCGCGTCGTGGCCGAGGTGGTCAGCGGCTGCCGTTAACGTCCTGTTCAGGACCATTGTCAGGGAACTCAGGTGGTGTGCTAAGCCCGTCCATAGACCATTCAGGCAAATACCCAAAAGAAGCATTGCACCACACATACACTTATTAAAGGAAGTCCCCCCTTATTCCCTTACAACCATGTGGCTGTACCACGATACCATCCACCGGCGGGTGTGGCAGTGTGACGGCGGAGCAGTGTGATTGTTTGACTGATGGTGGTATGGTTCTTCCCAACTCATGTTCCGGATGGCAGCTCCGCAGCCAGTCATGTAATAGTTGAACCACACGACGACCATGAGCGGATCCGACTTCCAGACGGACGATGCTGAGTCGGCAGTCCGGGAGCTCATGCGCAAGGTGCCGCTGGCTGGTGTATTGCCGCTGATTCCACCCGGCCCCTTAGACCGTCGGCGCCACGCCGTGTCGCTGACATGCCCCCTCCCCCTCCCCCCTCCCCTTCCAGACGGCCACAATGACTTTGCATGGATGCTCCGTGGCTGGCTCCGTGGCTGGCTCGGATTGACCACGCCAGCGAGGGCGCCATAAAGGACATGCCCATCGGCCAGACAGACGTGAGGCGTCTGCGAGAAGGTCAGGTCGGTTGTCAATTCTGGAGCGCCTTTGTGCCGGACCCGGACCAAGGCGGCGCCGGCACCGAGCCGCAGCTGGAGACTCTGAGGGCCACGCTGCAGCAGATCGATCTGCTCCACGCCCTATTCGAGAGACATCCTGCCAACTTTGGCTTCGTGGACAGGGCCGACGACATACTGCCCGTTTTCCGGAGTGGGCGCATTGCCAGCCTGCTCGGGATCGAAGGCCTGCATCAGATCGCTAAGAGCGCCAGCATCCTCCGCATGTAGCACCGTCTCGGCGTCCGCTACGCCACTCTGTGCCATGACAAGAGGAACATCTACTGCGAGTCGGCGGTGCGTGCCTGCCTCGGCCCCGAGCTTCGCGCTCAAGGGGCTGCTTTTCTAACCGTGTCGCGCGCAGCAGAACGCGGAGGCGTCCGCCGGCAAAGGTCTCTCGGACGAGGGCCGCGCGATGATCACCGAGATGAACAGGATCGGAATGTATGTGCCACTCCGTGGGCTGGGCCGTGATGCCGCCACCGGAAAGCCTCGGCGGCGCTGCGGGCGTTCGTTTAGCTGACATTGACTGAACCCAACTGCCAACCAGGATGGTGGACTTGTCTCACACCAGTCCCCAGACGCAACTCGACGTTTTGGCCCTCTCCAGGGCTCCGGTCCTCTTCTCACACTCTTCATGGCGAGTCTCAGCGAGCCCGTCGATGCCGGGGTGTACCCGATAACTAACTGATGTGTGACTTTTCAACTACCGCAGCTTCTCCCTTTGCAACCACCGGAGAAACGTGACGGACGAGGCCCTCGACAAGGTGGCAGAAAACGGCGGCATAATCATGATCTGCTTCCTGCCGTCCCTTGTCGGCGCAGGGGACGGGTCAAAGCCAACGGTCGGGCACATTGCCGACCACGTCGAGCACGTGGGACGCAGGATCGGCTACGACCACGTCGGCATCGGCTCAGACTTTGAAGGCATGCTCGAGGGCCCTGAGGGCATGGAAGACGTCTCACAACACCCCCAGCTCGTGGCCGAACTCATCCGGCGGGGACGGGGCGAGAAGGAGCTGGCCGGTATCTTGGGACTCAATCTGATCCGCGTACTGATGAGGGCCGAGGAGACGGCCAGGGAGATGGAATCAGAGGACATTGAAATCTTGTTCGACGAGCATCCCGAGGTGTGGACCAAGGAACAGAAGACGATTCTTTCCGAGGCGGGCAGGATGCGTCAAGCCCAGAGAAGCCGGACCTAGCATCTTGGCTTCGAAGACTTTCTGGCGCATGCAGGCCGTTTCTCTTCGATCTGGATGAATGTATTGTTGATCACATGGTAGTCGACGAGGTAGTTACTGTTGCTGTTGTCGTCGTTTGTGACGCTGCAACACGCGCAGAGCGGGCCTTGGTGGTGGGCGATAGAGCTCACCAGACTGGCCCCTACGGCGTGATTACCAGCGGCCCGATTGCTTTCCAATTATGACCTCCAAGTCCAAAAGTCCCTGTAAACGGCCGGAAACCAGCAGTAACCGTAGTGTCGGGGTGCCCAGGGGCACCATGCTTCCGAGCCCCTTAGCCACAGGCCGGCCCCCGTTCGGAACACTGAGCGATACTATACAGGGCCAAGGGCCGCCGTGTACCAAAATGCTTCCCCCTTGATGAGTTATACCTGCTTTGATGTCGAAAAACGTCCTACTAGACAGACGTTCGGCTCCTCCTCGTCCCGCCCACTAGAGAACATCCTTCGCCCAAGACTATCAGTTAGTTCCTCGTCCCCCCGCCCCTGAACCACACAGCTGTTGGATTCTCACACACTCCCAGAACGAATGCGGCTGTTGCCCATGATGGATTCCGCTGATCCCGAGGGCGAGATGGCCCTGGACCTTGTCGGCTGTGCCGCCCTGGTTCTGGCAACACCACCTGGAAAGATAGACCTCCAAGTAAGCTTTGTCGTCAACGGTGGGGACTTACTCAAGGCCATATTACTACAGTCCATGATGCGTTCGCGCGGTTATACTGTCACGCGAGAGGACCTCCTAACCAAGCCTACAATCGGAGATATTCTCAGAAACGCATGCGGACCGCGGCTCCGAGACGTGGATACGTCATGGGTCTCGTTGCCAGTCACCTCTCACCCTGCAACTTGCTCCCCGGAGCCCGCGTCCTCCACGGCGTGCTCATCGGTCTCAGTCCCGGTCTCGGAGTGTGCTGGGGCCTCGCACAGCCCGGAGGCAGATGCGCAGGCAGGGGAGGGGACCGGTAGCGGCCCTTTACACGACGGAGAGCACGGGAGCGCCGTTCCAATCGAGGGTTCTGTCAAGCAGCGCGAGCCGCCGCAACGACCTTGCCACCTTTTCACGGAGCTGCAGCTTTCTCTTGCCCACGAGACCATCACGCACTGCGGTTCCAACATCATCACCTACACGGAAACCCACCACCCCGAAAATGCCGAGAGGCACCGACAGGCGTGGATGCAGTTCTTGATGGACGAGGCAATCTTTGAGCAGTCCTGCCTCGGGCCTCTGTTCTTCAACGAGAGCAGTCCGGGCATCTCCACATCCGACTTGGCCCCCGAGGGACCGGCTGGCCTCAACAGCGAGGAGTGGCCGGGGTGGACGCTCGATCGGGGCAGAGCCGAAAAGGCGTCCGGCGGCGACGGCCTGGCGGTCATGGAGATCACGGCCAACATTCACCACGCCTTGATCGATGCCTACTCCCTGCGTGCCCTCGTCCACAAGGTCAGAGCCCGGGCCAATGGCATGACGACGATGCCGGGGACCTCGTTCTGGGACTGGGCCCGGCTGCTCCGGCGTCAATAGGAGGAGAACAAGCCAGACGGGGACAGGTTCTGGGCCGAGACGACAGAGAAGCACGCCAATGCCAAGGGTCTCTTTGTGCTTCCGGAGCCGGCTCGAGCTCACCGCTTCGAAACCCGGCAGGTCGAGCGGATGCACTTCGCCGTGGACTTTGCAGCCATCGACACGAGGGCCAGGAGCCTGGGTGCCACCGCTGCTGCCATATTCTACGCCGCCTGGGCGCTCGTCGTCGCCACGTACACCGATCACGACAGCATCGTGTTTGGCTCGGTCCTGAGCGGCCGAGGGCTGAATCTCCCGGGGTTCCTGGATGTCGTTGGGCCCGTCATCAACGTCCTCCCGCTCCATGTCGCCGTCTGCCGAGGGGCGACGCTTCGAGAGTTCATTTGGGGCCTGTTTGTCGACACGGTCACCCTGGAGGGCCTGACATGGACGTCGACCGACGACGGCTTCCGGCGTGACTACGAGTCGGCCCTGTCAGTAGAGATATAGCTGTCCAAGGCGCCGGCGGCGAGTTCGTGTGCGTATCTAGCCATGCCCATCGGACACTCGGACAGCTAGCATTCGCGAGTCCCCGTAAGCGTGACGGTCGAGGATGCATCACTCGTCACCATCGACATGCACTCCAGCCGATACCGCCCCCGGGACGCGTAGCTCGTAGCGGACTGCTACAAGTGTGCCCTTGACACAGTCACTTCAACGGACAGACGTAACTCAACTACCCTGCAACCGGACATCCCCTACCTTTGGACATCTAAAAATCCCCTCCTTTATTAACACCACTACCTTTTTTAAACTATTACAACATTATCTATTTACATCTAAACAACGTAATTTTTTTAGGATACCTTCTTTAACCTATAATAAAGTAATATACTAAAGATAAGCTCCAATAGGCCCTTAATAATATAGTAGATAGTTGCTTTATTTGCCACGCTGCTTAGAAATAGGCTATACTATACTAGACACTTTGATACTGATTCTATAGGCAGTAAAGCAAAAATACTGCCTATAACCATATGCAGCAATTATCCTAAGCCTAGGAGGATTATCTAGCTGGATGGGTGCAAACCTAGTATGCCCTAGGTAATAGACCTACCTATTAACAACTAAAGGGCCTAGTAGAGCGTATGCTAGGTGATACCTATAATACCTATTAACCTCTAGGCAAGAGATAGATACAGCGATTCCTGTGGTAAAACCCATTAATTAGGACCTATTGATCTAGAGCAATTAATGCCTAGCGATAGAAGGCCTATTCTTCTAAGGTTATCTAGGGGTTTTTCTAGCTTCTAACTAGCATCTCTGTTATCTAAGGAATCCATCTATTTAACTAATAGAATATAGATAAGACTGGCATTATAGAGGGCAGGGGATCTAATGGGCTAGTGCTAGGCTCTGCGGCATTGCAGTATATCCAAAAAAAGTAGCCAGGATCCTGGGCATAGATCTCTATTATTGAGTGTGTGGCTGCTAATAGGAGGTCCCTATACCTACTAGTTATATATAAGGGTAAATTAGTCTAGGCCTAGTGGTTCCTATTTAACTTATCTGGATATAAAGGATAGCACTTTGTATATACAGATAATGGCTAGATAACTAAGAAGACTGCCCTTAAGTGGCTAAAGAAGGTCTTTATCTTAGGCACTATGCCTAGTAAGCTAGAGGTAGCTAGACTGCTGGTTCTAGATAGGCATTATAGCTATATATTAATAGACTTCATGTAGGAATGCTTCTAGAACAACGTATATCTACTATATCTACTGCTGTACTTCTCTGCTGTCCTCTAGCCACTGGATATATTAGTCTTTAGCCTATTAAAGCATGCCTATTAAAGGGAGGTTAGATATCTAGATGACTAGGTTAGTGATTTAACTGTTGCTAGCAAAAGGGCGTTTCTAGCCTGTTATATAAAGGCCAGAGATGTAGCTATAATAGTCTAGAACGTTAGAAGTGGCTAGAGGTCAGCTGGACTATAGCTAATATGTATATAGTAGCCTTTATTTAACCCTATGGTTACTAAGGACTAATAGACTAGCCAGCCTAGCTAGCCTAGCAGCCAACAGTGGGATAAAGCCATATCTATTGTCCTATAGTCAACCCCTTGTTAGTCTACTAAATTACAGCATTAACTACGCTAGTTAAACTAGTTAGCAGAGGATAAGTTAAATGCCTATACTATTTATTACCTATCTAGAAAGATGCAAAAGGGGTATAATGAGTAGGCATCTAGAAACACGTTTCTAGAGCAAAAGGTCTGCTAGCTAGAGGGCAAGTTGGATGACCTACGGTAACACAAGAGGAAAAAGGTCCCCCTATTGCCTAATAGCACCTTTGCCACTATATATGATATCTGGTGGGCGTAAACCCCGGATATTGGCGATATGGATAGTCCGGATGAATCCAGCGCATCCGAATTACCCAGTGAGGCCAGAAGTTGCATATGGGTGGGCGGCAGAGGTGGTGAAATAAGTGGTGATAGTGGTGGTGATGGTGGTGGTGATGATGGGCCGGATGTGGGGGGTAGCCGGAAGTAGGGTAGTTGAGTTACCTAATAAAGCAACTGGCAGGGGAGTTTCAAAAGTTCATCTCTCTAGTAAACAACAACAACTTCTACACTAAGATATATCCAAGGATATAGGTGTACTTAACCTATTACTTACGCTACTAACGCTACATTATATACCCCTAGACGTATAGTAGCTTTAGCTACTAGTGTAAGCGTTTATTAGGTAGCTATAGCGAGAGGCAGTAGCATAAGCTCTATTATAAGTGCCCTAAGGAGGACTTAATCTAGCACTTGTCTAGCAAGGATAGCCTACACCTAGGCTACTTATAGCTAACCTAGATAAAGGTATTAAGTATATAATACTACTTTATCTACTACTACTATCTATTTATGAAACTTTAACTATTTAGTATAAAGTAGAATATACTTTAATAGTAAATAGGCTTAGGGGAAATACCCTCTCTTAACAAGGATATATGCCTAGCACTATATAACTAAATATATGAAAACCCCTAGGAAGTATATATAATATAGGCTTACTAGGGGAAACTATATAGAACCTAGACACTAAAGAGCTATAGGCACTTAATAGTAAAGAATAATTAAGTTAAAACTCCTAGGACGCTAGCAGCAGGTATATAAATACTTATATTAAGGACAGAGAAACAGTTATAGTAGATTAAATCCTAGACTTGTGTATATTTAGCTATTACTAAAGTTAGTTACCCTAGGCGCCCTTTGTCCTTTACATGTACAGTCTGGCGTTAAATAACAACAACAACAACATCCTCGTGCGCATCAGGCACGGCGGCGACGCGCTCGCCGGCAACATGCCTGCCTCGCTGCTGAGGGAGGTGCAGCAGTCGACGCAGGCCGCACTCGCGCGTGGGATTCCGTGGCATCAGCTCCTGGGCCTCGCCAGCTACACACCCGACTACCCCGACCACCCACTCTTCGACGTCATGGTCTCCTTTCACGAACCGGACATGGTCCAGCAGCTCCGGGTGGACATTCCGACCCTGCAGCCCTGCTTTGCGTGGTCCTCTGGGGCCAAGTTCAAAGTTATGTGCGAGTTTACCGTCGTCGCGGGCGACTGTGTCCTTCTACGCGTCGAGTACGACGACATGTGTATACAACAAGAGGAGGACCTGCGCGGGTTTATCCGGGACGTTGCGGCAGCTATGATCACGTTAACCAGCATCACACACCCGAGTCCTGGTTCGGATGTGCAAGGCACGGAAAGCAGTCCAGAGCTCGAACGGTATGGGACGTTTTGGGACGAAAGAGCTCTCCTGGGGAAGAGGATGTCAGACTAGCCACCCCGAGCCTCGTGTACATGGACGGCACCAACAAGGTAGACTGGTGGATGTAGGACCCATGTCCTCTAAAATAAGACTTGGTCATTTTGCCCCTGCACTTCTCTGCAGCTTGCTTGCCATTGTGCATCTGCATATCATGTGAGTCGACATGGCCAACATTGCAGTCAACCATGTCAACCGGGGTGGACATGAACCCCTCCCTATGCTGTTATTGAGGTCACGTCGTCTGGTCGCACCACCGGGCAGGAGTCTGTCGACGAAGAACTGAACGGGCGAAAGCCATGTGCGGCCCGAGGTCACATAACATGCGTCCCCCCATGAGCCGCAGGTTGGACAAGGGAGGACATGAACGAACAGCAGAAGCTAATGCATCATATAGTAGGGCGCCGGTATCCAGGTCCCCATTCCCGTCGTGCAGGCAACGCTTCCTCTCGAGGACGTGCCGGTTGCGAGCGCATGTGTCCAGCTCTTCCAGAGCCTCGGCGGTTCCATCTTCATCGCCGTTGCCCAGACGGTCTTTCAGAATGGCCTCATTCGCGACATCGAGCGCGATGCCCCCCCACTGGACGGCCAACTGGTCATCAACAGCGGTGCCAACCAGATCCGCAGCATCCTCGCCCAGCTCGACCAGGAACAGGCACTCGATGCCGTGCTCAACGCGTACCTGACCGGCCTTCGCTACTCGTACTTTATATCCGTGGGCTGTGCGGCCGGCACCTTTGTCGCGGCGGCGAGCTTGAGTTGGACAAGCATCAAGGGCAAGGCGGCCGTGGCCGCAGAGGAGGCCTCTGAGTCGACTGAGGTGGCCGTGGTGACGACCAAAAAACAAGCGGAGAGCTCGGGATAAAGCGCCAGCTGGGACTTTCCGTGTTTCTCGGTGCTGGCATCTGCGACGGCCGCTTAGCTGATTTTGTCAACGATTGCCTTGATCGTTACGAGGGAATGGTATGTGGGCATGTCGCTGGGACGCATCGGGATCCATCTTCATTGTGCCAGGTGTAATCTGTAGCCACCTGTAAAGATAGTCAGTATGAGGGCTGAACCAGTCAACGTTATTCAGGTAGCAGTAGAAAAGAGGGGGACAAACAGTTGGTATGTAGAAATAGGCAGATGATTTTCACGGACTTGGTAATTTCTTTTGGTGAGCCTGCGCTCAATGGGACGTTGGCACCTCCATCGCATTTTGTGACCCAATCGTACCACTTCTCTATGTCCAGATATGCATACAAGAGAGAGTCACCTATTGTGGAATACATGATCCATTTCTGGAGTAATCGACCCAGTACCCATGACTCACATAAGGCCCTGCTGGCGGCTGCCAAGAGCAATGCGCTCAAGATGCCCAAGGTGTCGCATGGAACTCCATCAGGACATACCACTGAAAGATGCTCCCGATAAGAAAAGCAAAACTTCCAGCGAAGGCTATGACTGAGGCCCCGAAAAAATCGCCCTGCAATAGCAATATGCCGGTGATGGCAAACCCGGACGAGCCCATGGTGTTCCATAACGCGCCCTGCCACTCACAGGACCCAAAGTTGGGCTTGTACCAAGCTTCCTGCGCGAATATAATGAGCGCGAAGTTGGCGACAAAAAACAACGAGCCTCCAATCACTTGAGGCATGAAAACTAGCATCTGGATTGTGGCGAGGTCGTTCGGGTCGAGAAGCCCGGGGACGTTGGCCACGGCGGGTATGGTGAAAATCACACCGCCAAGCAGCTGCATCAACCCGGCTTGGAACGGGAGCGTTTTAAATGCGGCAGCGGCGTCGGCTGCGCTCGGTATCCAGACCCAGGCCGGGGAGCCGATGAGAGCTGGACGGTATATGACGTTAGCGCCGTCTTCGACCGATTTGCCACCGGTCTCCTCTAGAGTGCCGCGATCGGCATTGAAGGCGGCAAAGATACCAAGCGTTCCTCCCGTCAAGAACATGGCTGCTCCTATGAGAATCGTGCTTGGCAGAGCAACAGTGTTGAGGGTTGGGAAAGCGAGGGCCGGGTCTATGAACGGGAGTAGCCCTAGGACCCCGTTGATGACAAAGACGACACTGCCGACAACGAACAGCATTGTGACGACCCAGTTCATGTCTTTAATCGGGTATATAGTGAGCATGCGGCTGGCCTGCGAGCTGCGGGATCCTTGCACTTCGACGGTCGAGTTCTCGAGGGAGTACTCTTTGATGGGGGAAGGCAGGGAATCCCCCCGTTCTATAGTGCATCGCGTCTGGTACTCGAGGTAGTTCAGCGCCTGGACTATTTGCTGTCGTTGTGCATCATCAACTTTGGGAACCTGGGACCCGAGTGTCCTTCGCCTGGCGGTCGAGTCCCCCAGATTTGGATCCGTCGGAGGTATCGGGATGAGCACCGACGTGCGTATGTAAGACTTTCGCAAGTTGGCTGAGGCATTCATAGCGATGGCGTAGCTATGGTCGAATATCACGGGTTTCGGTGTGCGTTGACGAGGCCTGCTCGATAAAAGCACCAAAAGATGGAAAGAAAGCTAGACGAAAAAACAGAAAAAGAAAACGAAGAGAAGGAAAAAACCGAAATGAAGCGGAAAGCTCCTTGCAGCAACAACAAACGGAACGAAAAAGAAAAGCTAAAAAAAAAAAGGATAACTGGGAAAGAAGAGAACAGTTGAGATGTGCCAGCATCACGGGTTTATGATCCTAGAGCAGAACAACCCTTCCCACGACCAATGCTCAGCCATAGTTATAAAATCAGGCGGTACGATTGTAGCAAAGGGTAGCACACATATAGCGATGGTTGCATTGAACTCAGACGAGCGTACAAGGGTGCCCTGTGGTGAAGCTAACTGTACCCATGTCATCGTCGAGTACCGGACAATTAGTATATGCTGTTTTAGACACCTGTCAAACATTGAATGATGGGCGCGCGATCATATAATAACATAATTAACGTTAACCTACCCGTCTAGCCCCGGATGTGTTCCCGCTGCCGGCTAACAGCTTAGCCCTCCAGAATTGTATGCTCAAGCTTTGCTCGTGACTCGGGATCGTTCGACTGGTGGATGGACCCTTGGACCGGGTTCCTTGTCATGGTGTTATTGCGGCTCCAATGCCCCAAGTCGGCTATCCATTGTTTGAGGTTCTCTTGGTTCGAGCCTATTCGGGACTAGCGTATCCAAGCAATTTCCGTCTCTCGGCCTCCAGTGGCCGTTACGGTTGTATGAGGAAATGTGGAGTAGTATCACGATTCGAGAAATACAACGATAGACTCTAGCAGGTCTGTAAACGCTGAGCTCAGTTCCGCAACAGTTCCGCAACGGTTCCGAGCAGCTCACCGCACTATCCCGGTCCCTTACGATGGGTCAACCATTTAACTGCCCATAGTTGGCGCTTAATTTGTGTTTCCAGCTCTATTTCAAAACGATCGTTCAACCTGTTGTTAGTCGCCTTGTCATTCCGAATTTCCGTCCTTGTCGCTTTCACTCCTTGTGCGGCTTGTACTATACACTCATTCGATATCAATGAGATGGTCAGCAGGCTGGCTTCGCCGATTTCGATGGCTACCAATAATACCCCAGACACGACGGTGACCCTCGCCCCGCCCGAGGACAATGGTGCTGCTCGGACGGTCCAAAGGGTCTCTGTGGCTATTCTTGATGAGAAAGAACAAGAAAGGCTCGGCCGACAAAGACCACAGGTCTTCACCAGCACTTTGCAGGAAGTCGGATTCTGCGCGTCCATCTTACTCTCCAACATTATGGCGGTTTGTCACTCTAATATACATTCCGATTGGCTTACTAGCCTTCTATTGTCACACATATACTGCTGTCTTTCATTCCTTATGCATACTGACATGGGATGGTTCAAAACTGTAGGAGTTCCTGATTAGCGGTTTCAATGTACTACTCCCAAGTCTCATCAAAGACCTCAACTTCTCGCCTGAGGATAAGACTTGGCCGTCGAGCGTCTTCTCCCTTGTCGCTGGTGCCTTTCTCCTTCCCTTCGGCAGGCTCAGCGATATGCATGGTGGCTTCGCGGTCTTCCTGGCAGGCAATGTATGGATGGCTACGTGGTCGTTGATAGGCGGCTTCAGCCAAAACTACGTCATGCTCGTTGTATGCCGTGCACTCCAGGGCCTGGGAGCCGCCGCGTTTCTGCCGTCTGGCATCTCCCTTCTCGGCAGTGTCTACCGACCAGGTCGTCGGAAAAACCTTGTCTTCAGTCTCTACGGAGGCTGCGCTCCGTTCGGATTCTTCTCTGGTATCCTTGTGGCCGGCGTCAGCGGCCAGTTTCTCCGATGGAGCTGGTTCTTCTGGATCGGCTGTATGCTGCTGACCATTGTCTGCCTGCTTATCTTCTTCTGCGTCCCGAGGCAGATGTACCCGGCTCGGATGCCCATGGACTGGTGGGGCTGTGGAACTTCCATTCCTGGCTTGATGCTGCTAGTTTATGCCATCACGGATAGCCCTCATGTTGAGAAGGGGTGGGCTTCGCCACAGATCCTTGTCACCTTTCTCCTTGGTATAGTATTCCTCGCTGCCTTCGTCTACGTTGAGGGCTGGGTCTCCCCTGCACCTCTCCTTTCCGGTCAGCTATTCGCACCAAGATATACCATTGCTCTATTCTGTTGCCTTTTTATTGCATTCGGAAGCTTTGGTATTTACCTTCTTTACGCCAGTTTCTAGTAAGTTCTCACATCCACATAGAAACCACCCAATGGTTCTTTGTGTGTTCAAGACCAAAAGTCTAACTATGATTGAAGCATCGAGACCATCCTTCACATCGAACCTCTTCTTGCCGCGGCTTGGTTTGCGCCGTTGGCCATTGGCGGCATTATCATCGCCATTGTCGGTTCTGTCGTCCTCCATAAGCTCACGGGCACCATATTGCTCCTTCTATCAGTTGTCGGGTTCCTTGTCTCTTCCCTTCTCTTCATATTCATTCCCCGCGATCCCAACTACTGGGCTTGGGTATTCCCCGCGATGACTTGTGCCACTGTCGGCATCGACATCATGTATAATGTCAGCAACATTTTCATCACCACGAGCATGAAGAGCGACCAGCAGGGCATGGCGGGTGCTTGCGTGAACGCTCTCCTCTTTTTGGGTATGAGCTTCTTCCTCGGCTGGGCTGATTTGGTGTCGGTTGCCAAGGCTCGTGAGAACCTAGAGTCAGGCTACAAGATTGCCCTTATGATGGGAGCAGGCTGTGCGGGTGCCTCCATACTGATTATAGTCTTCGGCATCAGAGTTGGCAGAGCCAAGGGGGATATGACAGCCGACGAGCGAGAAGAACTCGAAAGACTAGGTGCTGCAGGATCAGACAGCACTCTGCGTCAAGGAAACGAGGGCTCTCACAAATGACGGGCCAGGAATAACAAGCATTATATACAACTGTTTAGACTAGTAATAATTCCTCGCCGTCTTCATACATATAGACAATCCATGAGATGCGATCCTCCGTCAATTGTCTCCACTTCCAAATACGCTCCAGTGCATGTAGGCCTCGTTCAATGGTCCTGGTATAAAGCAGGCCGTACATGTGGATAAGGATATCTGTGACGGCTAGGCGATGAGCAGGATCGCTCGCTTCAGCTCCCACAACGAAGGCTGGCCAGAGACACCCTTTGAAGTGGCTATCTTGTGGGTCGATCATCTTCATGTGATACATAGCATCCTCGAGTATTTCTCTCATTTCTGTTGGCTCGAAATCGCTCCCCAGCAGGGCACGGCGTCCGTAAACTTTGATAGCAGCCTTGTAAGAGCATGCCAAATGGTACCGCTCCTCGACGTAATTTGGTTCAGGATAACTTGTCGACCAATCCCAACAGGAGAACCGGTCTAGCTGGTCAAATAGTTTTCCGGCATGGTCTTTCAGCTCGGGGGCCAAGGGGCCCGCAGCAGACCCATTGGTGCAAAGGCTATTGAAACTGCATAACACATGCATGAGCTCCGCTGGGCAGCCTGTCCAACTTCTCATCTCAGCTCTCAGTAAGATGTTTTTAAGAGACGTCTCCCCAAACATCCCTGATAGATCCATCTTCTCTTTACTCAGGGTCGACCCGAACGTTTGGAGACTGCATACTATCAGTGTTTGTCTCGGTCAGCTGCGATTTGAAGAGTAGCTTACATGACATATGCCTCTTCCAGGTAGTCGTTGAAATTCCAGACCATGTTCGGTGTGAGAGCAGAATCGTCTTTGCCAACAGGGTGGGACGACCTAGTCCGAGAGATTATCAGGCCCCTCATGCCGCTCAGGTGATGTCTCCAGGATTGATACCCCGAATCCAAAAGCTCCACCCAAATCAGTAGTAGAGTAGAAACCACGACCGAGTCTGAGTGGTCCGCAGCCGCCAGAGCCTGCCGCAAGTTCTGTATCGCTCGTCTTTTGTGAGAAAGAGCGCTGGAATAATGCGTGGAAATGAGACTCTGAAGAGGTACGGCGTCATCGCGTGACGGAATTGTTTCACTTGCGTCATGGGGAGGAAAGCTAAGTCTCTTTAGCCATCTTAAGGGTGTGGCCCCACGCGCTCGGTGGTGCGCCGCAAGGGAGACAATTGTGTGATGGACTAGAGGGCTGTTTTGAATCAATGGCAGAAATTGCCGAAACGGGTTGACAGAGTTCTCTTCGTAAATGCTGCATTCTATACAACATCTTTGCTCGTCTTGGAACCTGGGTGAGATTACGTTCTATGGAGCGGGGCGGTTGAGAACTTACAGTATTGAATGTACTCTAAAGACTGTAGGCCGTAATTGACAACCAAGGGGTTGGTCGGGATTTTCAGTATCTGGCATTCCGTGTCTGCTTGTGGAAGGGTTGGGACGGCGTCAAAGGCTTCTGAAGTGATCTTGTGTTTGTTAGCAGAACACTCCCAACAGCAAGATCTGTCTACAGTGAGATCATTCTTACAAGCTCTTCGTCTGCTATGTGTATCGCTATTTCACATGTCTGCCTGAATTGACTGGTAGCTGTGTCGGTGTACCTAGTTTTCCTGGTGTCGGCCCGCGATTTGGAATTCTTTTTGGCTCGGCGAGGCATTCCAACCCATAACAACGGTTTTGTCGGTCCATAACCCAGGCACTGGATGCCTGCTCTGGTGCACTTTACGCATGCGGGCCTGATTGCATCGCACCGAACTCTCCTCCGCCGACAGCTCCAGCACGGCGCATCTGCGATGAGCTCTTTGAGATGAGACCAGGTTCCATCGACGATGGTCGGGTAGTTGTTGGGCATTGTTGTTGAAATTGAGTTCCGCAGGCGGCAGTCTTCCACCACTTGTGTTGTAGGGATCATAGATCATGTGTGAGTATCCCGCAGTGGTTCGAGTATCAGTAGATCAATAGTAAAGGGCGCGCGGGAAAATTCCCTCCTCTAAAAGTCCGTGAACGTTCGTGAAAAAGAAGGACGCCGATGAATCAAGATATGACTCGCTTCCATGTTTCACATCCTTGCTTCCAAGAAATGCCAACTACCTACCCACCCAGAATGAGGGGGATCAACGGAAGTTGCTATCTATTCTTAGGTATAGCGCAGCATCCCAGCTTATGCACATATTCTGTTTTTAATCATATACCTACCTGAACCTGATATGGACGCACACTACCTAACATTGTAGCGAAACACAGTATAACCAAGCATCATGCCTAATCAACATAGAGATCGGCTCCACTGTAACCAATGTCTGAATGCTGTCTGTTACCCTTACGGAATTAAACTTTCTAACATCACTTTTCTACAACACATCCAAGCTGCAATCCTTGTCACACGCCGGAGAACACGGGAAAAAAGGGGCAAAGATAGACGGTTCTAGAAAATGTTGTGGATCAGTATAAATATTAAGTGTATACCCAACGCATACCTGTAGGCTTACTACAAGTCTAAATTCTTGATTGCTAAACCTCTTGATTAATTTCCAAGGTTACTTTGGGAGGGGGGGGCGGTTCTTTTTTCCTCTTTCTTTCTAGTTTTTGGTCTTTGGGAACACTGTCCCCTTCCACGAGACATCCCGATCAAGGTGGCGTTTGTCTTCGAGACATGAGACAGTAAGGCCTCCGATGCGAGAGATGGCCAGCATTTAATTATCCACCTACTATATGTACCGAACATATCGCGGCAAGACTCGAATTATCCTACTATGGTTACTCCAATCCCGGCCGCTTGGATCAAGGAGCTTTGCACGTCCAGCTATCCGGGTACTTGGGATTCAGTTGTAAGGGAATAAGTGGGGACTTCCCTTAATAAGTGTATGTGTGGTGCAATGCTGGCACGAAGTGCCAACATTAGTTGATCTTTTGGGTATTTGCCTGAATGGTCTATGGACGGGCTCAGTACACCACCTGAGTTCCCTGACATTAGTCCTCCACCCCTGTAGGTGTTCCGTAGTGGGTGCCTACAATGCTGACGCTGAAAATCGATACTCAAGGCCGCTGTATTGTTAACAAACTTGGTCCTTGTGGTGGTCTTAGGAGGAACCCTGTCCTCGACCCCGTCCACTGGCGTCAAGAACATTATGCTCCCTGTCAAAAGATATAGTTCTGGCGATAGCGACGTCAATGCCGCCACCCTGGCCGATGAACCGCGCGCCGGGCCCCGTCATGCAGTGATTCATGCCTGATATGTGGAAGAAGCGAGTGAACTCGTTCATTCTGGCTTGGTCCAGGTTCACGCCCTGGGGCAGACGGTCATAAAATATGGGCGTGCGGAAGCTCAAGATCTGCTGGTCTGGATGGACCATGGCCGTGGGAATCCAGTAGCTTCCCGCCCTTGTTCTTGAACGCCGAGAGGTTGTCCGAATACGTCCTGACGTTGGCCGAGCTCTTCCGTTCGGTAAATCCGCCGTCAATCTGTAGATTGAAGGTCTCCGGGTTCCAGCCCGGGTCGTTACAGACGGTGAAGCGGAATCAGTCCTGGGAGAGCGGCCAGGGAGTGCCGCTGCACAGCCCGTTTGCAGCGGGGACCTCTCCCCCGGATTCATACTCGGCCAGTACATAATGCCTTGCGTATCTTTCAAGGGATTTAAGATTCATCTCACGATGTCGACTTGCTCGCTCGCAAGACAGTCGGTTCTATTGGCGACGGTAGAACTGTCCGGGCATAGCAGCGTACTTGCTTTGAACTGGCATAGACTAGAGTCCTCAATGATACCGTCTTCTACACCGTCAGTCTTGTCGCATTGCCGAAATACCTCGTCGTGTATTTTGGTTTTCCACAGAGTAGGGGTGATAAGTTCACTGAGCCAACAGTCCCTGACCTGGTGGGGATGGTGGCCCGATAGGAATAGAACTTGTTGACATCGATGGCGGGCGCGCTAGCAACAATGCCGTCATAGTCTTTGGGGAACATATGTGCGGCCCTGATGCACTGTGGCCCGCCCAGAGAACATCCTAACAAGTACGAGAGTATCGCTGCGCTTCCATACAACGGCTGCATAAGCTGCTTGCCCGCGGCGATTCCTTCGTGAATCTGCATATCGGTCAGCACGGGATGCATACCAAGACGAGTGTTTGTTCCCCAATATATACGTCCTCCATGCAAAGTCAATTACCACGTCATATCAAGAAAATGAATACCGGTGGTCCCGGAGTGCCCGTTGTTCGTGCCCACAACCGCGAATCCATCGTGTTAAAATGATAAGATAAGTAGCCACGAAAGGCTCATCCGCTTTCATGAAGCTCTAGTCGCGAGAACCTCGTGACTCGTTTTTTTGTCGTTCAAACGACCAGCGACGAAAGTGGGTTCTAATCGAGTAACCCTGATACATAGCTGTGCGACTCCTGCTTTGGCTCTATGTTGGTCAAAGGCCTGAAAACTGGGTCTTATGCATTATTTTGAATGCTAATCACGACTATATGAATCCTATGGTTCAGCAGATGTTCCCCGTCAGAGACAATTTTGATCTCGAGGTTCAATCAATCATCGAAACATACCTGCGTATTCCTATCAACCATCCATAGCTGCAATGATGTACACCACAATACAAGATGGCTAGTAGGCTCGGGTATGATCATGACCATCTGTGATGTCGGCTTGACAGACAAAGAGAATGACTGGGCGCAAGTGAGGTAAACTGTCTAGTTTCTTTCTATGATGCTGCAGGCTGATAGAAAAACAAAGTCTTGAAATTTGCATGGCAAAGGGCAAATACTTGTCCATTTTCTGGAACTGTCAACACTTTGCAGTGTTCCTGACCCAGTACTATCGATACGGAGGCGTCTGGTAGAATGATGCGACAACTATTTTCGAGGTGGTCTGAAGCTGTCAGGTGGGGTGAGGACGGATGGACCTCATACTGGCTTAAGTGTGATGATTTATACCACAAGCCTTGTTCCCGTTGTCGGCCTTTTGTTGGCATGACAATTTGCTCATGGGTGACCACACTCGTAATTGAATCACGAAACAAAGGAAATCTAATGTCGTTAGACATGAGGTAGCCGAATTGGTAATGATATATAGTGAAATTGTGAGATTGTTCTCTTAAGAGCAACCAACAATTTCAGACTCCTCTGAGAGTTCTACGAGTACCTTGCCACATATGATGGCTCTATCTGCCTACAGTCTCCTCCATACACACTCAGAGTTGTGAAAGGGGGGTCTCCCTTGAGTTGCCTGAGTATTTCTATAAGCCCTTGACAGGTCAACAGTATGGTAACCATCACCATACTTAGGTATATATATGCAGATCTGACGCCATATTGAAGCTGTATAGAGATTACTCATAATATACATATTCTTTGGACTCGGAGTAGGTGAGTTAGGTAGTGAGCTATAAGCTATCTTTGTTCATAGGCCAGATGAGGAGAAAAGTTACTATGAATTTTAGATCTACAAGAAGCCGGACGATTTTCAGGTTTTCATTTAGACTGGGGTTAACTAATGACAAGACTTGAGAAAACCACAACGCAACAAAGCTATGAGAGCTATACCTAGTCCAGTTATCGAAATCTCATCGGCCTTCGCGTCTTGTGTTCCGTTTTGCCACCCCAATCCCAGGCTGGGGGAGGCGGAGGTGCTTCGGAAACTGACAGCCAGTTCTGAATGATTGACCAAATGTCCCTTAGTTTGTTGAGAAGCCAAGGAAACCTACGTTCAAACCAACTGAACGGTTTATCCCATCGCACAAAATAAATCGCAGCAGCGACTCCCACGCCAACAAGAACAGCGGGGCCGGCAGCCGAGATGATAGCAGCCCCTTTGACGAATGCTCCACCGGCTTTGAGACTCAACATACCGTATTGCAAATGGAAGAATCCACCCCCTGCTGAAGCTTTGACTGAGGCGGCAAGCTTGACACCTCCTGAAAGTATGCCCATGATAGACGCAACTCTGCCTCTCCATTCCTCCCACCATTCGCCATTCCTAGGCTTGTTTCTCATCATATTGAAATGACGTTCAAGTCTTCGCTTCTCGCTGTCCGTAAAACCGCGTTGAAAAGCTTGCCTAGCATGCGCCCATTGTGCCCTATCAAGGTCAATGGAGATTCCCACACCGGGACCGAGGTACAGGATGCCCTTATGTCGTGTATATTGCCATTCCTGAAGCTCTGTGTTTCTGAAACTCGAATCACCACTGATACAAAGCTGGTGATTGATGTTGGATCCAAATCCACATCTAATCACCACCAACACCCTGATCGTGCGTGGCACGTGGAAAGATATCGAGTCGAAGTGGCCGCTGACCACTATTACAAGTTCGTGACATCCGCCATTGCCTCGAATGTCGTAGAGTACGTCTTGAAGTGTGGCGTCTGTAGCTACAATGACAGGGGACGGGGTGTCTTCTCGAAACATCAGGCCAAGACCATCACAGATGAGGAAATTGACAACAAGTTCGGGCCACCACTTGCTGAACATGGACATACTTTTTCAGAACTGGAGACGCTTCTTCTTGAAGTCTTTGCATCTTGCCGAGAGACGAAAAGCACCCCGAAAGCTGCAAACTGCGACAAGATTGCGGTTCTTGGCTAGAAGAGGTCTTCCCTCGTTCATTTTGGACTCTTTGGAGGCGTTTTTGAACACCTTCATCTCCTTCTTAAGAGTGAGATACATTGCGTTGATCTCCTTCTCGGAGTCGTATTGGTTAATTCTCGACGAGCTTGAGAAACCAGTGACTGTAGAAGAATTCTCTGACCGAAATTTCGACATTGTGGGCCGAGATTGTTGGGGGAGGGCTTTTGATTGTAGAAAGAACACAATGACAATGTTTGTTTGAGGGTTTATTTGCCGTCGGGTGTATGACTGAATGAAGCTTGATCAGAGTGAAACCAAGGTCGCAAAGAAAAGAACGCAGCTTCAAGAAAGCTGAGACTTCTTATAGACGGCATCCAGCACCCCGCCTACTTAAATTTGTAATAAGGACCATGTCCTGTCTTTCAGAAGCCTGCCTCCCATCCAATGCCCCTCATATAAGACACGCAGAAAAAACCGATTCTAATCTTACGAGGCAAGCCAATAAGGCATGAAGTCGGCGTTCACATGAGAGAATCGTTTGAGGTTGGCTTGGAATGATTGGAGCCATGGTTTGCATGCAGCAAATGCTTCTTGTCAACGTGCCGTAAGTCGTAAGATAATGCAGGGGACATATGCAGTTATTCTGGCATCCTAGTTCATCTGACCAATTACCTCTAGTAGGAACTTTAATGCACCCCGAACCAATCACATGAATAGATACTTTACTGTGTACGAAGCACCTAATTCGTCTGTATCTACTTTGCCATTTGGCTCGTTCGACCTGTAATCGAATGCTGGCTTGCAGGTGGTATCTCCACGCCCGCTGTTCGCAGCTGCGACCATGAAAGCATCCCTTTGCCTCATCCACAGTTTGAAGTCACTATCCTTTCTGCATTTCAAAATACCCTCCCCACCTTCCCAAGTGCATCGCATCATCTTCATGGTTTGACCCAGTGGTCGAGGAAACCGGATTCAGCTGTCAAGGTTTTGATTTTCAATTTCTTGCAGGCAAGACCTAAATTCACTTGTCATGAAGTCAAACATGAGCAGCGAGCTTCCCCTGCTGGCACCTGCCACCCCACGCACACCACACGATACCATCCGTGGACCAAGTGATACGGATGAACCTGCTCAAGTGGATCGATTACGTTCCTCGGCCCCCTTTGATACAGGCTCGAGAACCGCCCAGAGCTGGAAAGCATCCAGAAAGCCATCTCAGCCCTCAAGGTTGCATCAAGCTCGACCCAGTGGCAATGAACAGTCAGCGCCCTCGCCGCATGGGCCGTCCGGAGGGAAAACAAAAGGAAGACGACGCACGACCAGACAACCTCAATACACTCCCGAGGAGTGGGATTCAATGAAAGGACCTATCGTGCATCTGTACATTATCCAGAGTCGGCCGTTGGATGCCGTCGTACAGCACATGGACCAGGTGCATGGATTCAGCCCTTCGTGAGTGTGGACGGCAACTCGCCTTTTCAAAGAAAAACGATGACTGATCCCGCCTTCTATAATAGGCCCAACATGTACAAGAAGAAATTCAAAGAGTGGGGACTATTCAAGAATCAATCATCGCATCAGGCGGAAAGTCGCGTAGGAATATCGACCGAGCAACTTGCTGAGCGACATCGACCTGTTATGGCTTTCCCAAGCATACCAAATGCATGCCGTGGAAAACCAGCTTTCCTATGGCAAGAAATGGCATTATCCGGCTGGCCTGACGCCGAGATGAAAGCTTTGGGTCACTTGATTAAATCGGCAACGGATTATCTCGGCGCCCTCTTCGACCAAGGCCTTGCAAAGGACCTTGTGTCTGGATGGAAAGGCGATTCTTTTGGTTTAATTGTCCCACCTGGACGCGCAGACCACTCTTTGAAGTGGAAACTGGTGGCAGACCAATGCCATGGTGCTTCTTCCCTCGTTCAACGGGATATGAAGACTCGACACAAATGTCACAAGACGCTGTTTAACGTTTTCAGAGACATCGACAAGCTTAAGCAGTATAATGACCCCTGGATGGCTGTGTATCTATGGGGAATCATTCTTTACCTGCGAGGTATTTCATACCGTATAGAACACCAGAAAGCAGGCGTCCCATCCGTAAGCCTGGCGCCTCAAAGCGATCATCTAGTCGGCCACACGATTTCAAGACTTGCCAGGCTGACCCTGGAAAAGGAGGGGTCTGGATGCTACATGGTGGATTGCCTCAACTTACTTCGCACTTTCTCCCTTGAGAGAATGAAATTGGCGCTAGAGCGAGTCTTCAAAGCCTGCATAGACTCATTTAGCAAATATCTCGGGGACTGTCATCCGGTAGTGCTACTAATGACCGCTCGGTTCCTGAAATACTGGCCTGCACAACTCGCGGACCACGTCTTACCAAACTATGAGAGTCTTGTGGCTATATCTGAAGCACAGCTGGGGCCATCGGACGAACGGACAATCACATTTTTAACCGAATATATGTACATCGCCCACTACCATGCCCACGACAAGCTTCTGACACACAGGTTGGCTCGGAAGATTTGTATGCGAACTCACGAGCTTGAATCTGTGCCTCAGTGGGGGCGAACGACATACGGCCTGGTGCTTGCCTCCAAGTTGCTGTCCAAGATTGAGAAAGATTCAGGCAAAGTCGACATTTGGCAATCTCGACTTAACTCTCTCGCGGATAAACTCCGCAACGGTGATCGGGAATGCCAAACGAGGGCCTTGCAGATTCGGCGCATGATGGCCAATTGGTATCGAGAGGCGGGAAACGAGCTGAAAGCTTCGGAAGAGACCGCTAATGCTGATATAATCTTCAATTACATGACGGAAGTTGTTGTGCTACAGGGCGGTTGGGATAGAATACGTCCATTTTGCGCTGCTCCTGGGATCATTTGCTAGATTGCTGAGGAAATTCTTGATGTCTAGTTTCGTTCGCCGACTGGTATATCTTCGTGTCACTAGGACCCTCTTGAAGGAAATGGTCAGATAGTCAAATCAGATAGATACTATCTTATAAGAACTATAGCGTCCATAGCCCTATATGGCACCGTTGATTGCTCACCTCGCCGGCGGTCCACATCTATAATGCGAGTAGATGTCTAATTGGGACAAGCCATCCTGGCGGCTCGCTATGACATCAATACCGCGTCCCATTCTTTCTCCAGCACCACACTAGTCCGACTATCCTTCTCCACATGCACGTCAAAGTTATGCTGGCATCAAGCCTCGTCGCCCTTTTCTTCGGTCAATATAAGTTTAACGAAGAAATCTCTTCGGCACATACGACCATACCCACTGGAAAACTCGGGATCCCGTCCGCTCTCCCATAGATAAGCCAGTGAGGGCCGGATTAGTAGTTGGGTCGGTGACGACCAGCGAATACCTGGTGTTGTATGTTGTTCTTTTTGCCCAATCATACAGATGGAGAGGGAGTATAGATGTATGGTGGTATCTTAGGCGATCCTACAGCCAGTCGCGGAAGTTGGCCCTTGTTGCTCTGCCTGCCCCTTATAGAGGTTCGCTATAAACTCACTTAAATACCCCCTTGTAAGCGGGGTGGGTGTTATAGAAGCGATCAACCTCCTGGAGGAAGTGAAGCGAATTGAGCAAGTCTTTCAGAAGATGTTTTCTGGGCTTGACGCTGCTGCGTCTCGTTGCGGAGGTGACAGGTCGTGTCTTGGAGCCACGCATGTCATTCAGTATGGAGACAAGTTCGATGTGTCGCTTGGCCTGAACGTTGGCGTGTTCTTCGTGAAAGGCACAGAGACGCTACTCCAACGCGCTGTTTGCGTTTTGGCCGGCTTTTATCTCGCCCAAACAAGTTCGGGTCTGGGTATCTATCGCTGCCATGTCGGGGATTCTGTTGACTTTTGCGGCCATGGGAACAGCGATGTAGAACAACAGCTGCCCACGGATTATCTCCAGGCGAGCTCTCTTCTCCTCGATTTTACTATGATGTCACGCTGTGAGAGCCGTGACTTTGACCTTTTGCATCAGATCACTCAGCATGCTAATAATAAAACTATACCACGGGAATCCGCAGCACGAAGGCAGATTCGGAGGAAGTAGAAAATGGAGACAGCACTTATGGGCTTTAAGGAGACAGACGCATAAGCTCAGCAATGTACATGTAGTCAGCTTTAGTAGCCCTTTCGGCGTTGCCGGCGGGCGTAATAAATTGTGTATGTGTGTGTATATATTAAACTAGAAATATATGAAAGGTGGGGCCTCAAAGAGGCCTAAAATTTAATAGAAATTTAATCCAAGATATTACGACCTGATAAACTATAGGTACCGACAGCCCCACCAGGCCCTGGAAGCGTAGGCAGCATAACGTCTTATAGACTAACAGAAGGATAACTCCCTACATAACAGAACTATAAACAAGTCACGTAATTATTATTGTTTTATATAGGTTATATGTTTGGTTTTATAGTATTTAGTATATAGGCTGTATATAAAAAACTCAGTGTGGTCTAACTTTACAGGTTGTCTGAGTCATAGGTTAGGGTCTTAATACTGTTACTAAATATTTACCCTAGCTACACTTCTAGCAGAAACCCTACTATTAGATTACTGACCATAACTTCAGCTTATAAGACGTCTTGCTGTCTACGCGCCCTGAGACCTAATAGGGCCGTTATTACCTGTAGCTTGTCATCAGGTTGTGGTACAGAGGTAGGCTAAACATAGGTAATATAACTTATAATAGTGTTATATTGTATAATATAGTTAATAAGTAAATAAAGTAAAATATACTTCATACTATAAACTATAATATAGTCTCTAATTTTAAAATCTATTTACTATATTAAGAAGAACTAAATAGAACATTATTAATATATAACAGATATAGAATATTTACTAAGCTAGAATGCTTATTATTCTGGCTTTAGCTGAAGCGACTCACCCTGTAGAATATTTAAACCTACGTCACTGCCCACCTACGCCTATACATACAATCAAATCGTTCTTCTATTGCTTTTTCCTATCCAGAGGTAACTCCATAATACAAACTATTCTTATTTCTTCACTCTTTCTCCCTAAGGATGAAATTCTCTATTATTCCTCTCGCCCTAGCTACCACTGCTATCGCCTCCCCAGTACTAGAAGAGGAAGCGTATCTAGCATCTCGCGATGTCTTACATCAACTCCAGCCCCGGTTCTGCCTGAAAAAAGGCGAATTTTGCAGGACTTGGTTGAGTAAGCCGTGCTGCCCTCCAAACAGGTGCAAAGCCTCAATGTGCTCATCAATAATATCACGGCCAATTCATCCTTATTAACATTCTAAATAAGTATGTAAATTTAAGCAACTGGTATTTTCACTTTTCCTAAGGGCAGGGTACAGCTAATAAGAGGCTAAGAATAATCAAGTTAACTAATAGAGTTATAGTACCTCTATTGCCTAAATAGTCTATATATGCCAAAGTTAGTGTGTAAGGGCCCCCTACTTAGTCACGTAAACTACAGGGTGGTAGGGGTAAGTTAAATGCCCCCTGTTATGTGATATCGCCACACAGCCCAGCTGGCTAGGCTAGTAAACAGTACTTTAATGCCCGCTACAGAAATAAGCTGGGGGGTGAGTGTTAGATTGAGATACCTGACAGGGGGTATAAAACTTCGGCCTGGTACCATAGTACAAATGCTGTCTTGTTTTGTACTGGACTGTACGTAGTAGATGATCACAAGCCCCCACCAAGCCTGCAAAGCATATGATGGAAGACTATAAGCAGGGCTCTTCCTTTCTGTACGGCACCCTCTTGTATATCTACCTTGCCTTAGCTTTGCCCTCTCCTGTTCCCCTGCCTTGCCTTGGCTCTCGCTCTGCTCTTCTGTCCCATGACACATTGATACTGTACCACCAAGACCATGGTCTCTCTGGCCTTGCTCGTGGCGTGCCTGTGGATGGAAGCGGCGGCCGCCGATGACAGCCCTTCGCACATGCTGTGGTTCCCCACCCAGGCCATTAACTACAAGTCATCCCTCCCCCTCGGCAACGGGCGACTCGGGGTGACGATTGGAGGATATCCTGATGAGTGGATCATCATGAATGAGGACTCGGTCTGGAGCGGACGCAAACAGGACCGAATCAACCGCAATGCTCCCGGTGCACTGGCTCGGATTCGCCAAAAGCTCGACGCCGGAAACATTGATGCGGCCGAAGCGGATTTTGCGAGCAACCTGGCGGGCGACCCGAGTCGACCGCGTAAGTTTGAACCGGCCGGCAATCTCAATGTCGTCACGGGCCACGACGGTCTCTCCAACGTGAACCGAACATTGGATCTCCAGACGGGCTTCTACTCGCACTCATATACCTCGAAGGGGGTGCGCTACACTCGCGAGGCCGTGGCCAGTGCTCCGGCCAATGTCTTTGCCATGCAATTCACGGCCGACAGCCCGGGCCAAATTGCCTTTGCCCTTTACATGAGTCGCGACAAGGGCGTCGACTCGGTCGTGACGAACTCAGAACAGACGCACTGCATCACTATGAACGCGTACGGTTCGGACGATCCGGGCTACCAATTCACGTCCCGGGCCTGTCTCACCACCCAAGGAGGTTCGTTACGCGGAATCTGGTGTCGGCGACTCTAACAGACGATGCAGGAAATGTCACGACCGACGCCATCAAGGGCAATGCTCTTCACGTCAGCGGTGCCGACTCGGTCGTTCTCTGGTGGGACGCCGAGACTGCCTTTTACAGTCCTCAGTGGGAACAGGTCTTGACAGATCGTCTCACCGCCGCCATGGAATCGACCTTTGACATCATTGCCAAGGCCGCCGTCGCTGACCACCAGAAATACTATGACCGCGTCTCGTTCAACGTGGGAGCTACGGCGCCGGCCGCAAGATATAACACCATGGACCGCATCGGCAACATCCAAAAGACTCGGGATCTCAACTCGGACCCGGAATTGCTGGCTCTGATGTGGAACTATGGCCGTTATCTCCTCATTTGCTCGTCGCGGCCCGGATCGCTGCCACCCAACCTGCAAGGCGTCTGGAATGACCACATGGACCCGCCTTGGGGCTCGATGTACACCGTCAACATCAACCTGCAAATGAACTACTGGGCCGCCAATACGGCCGGGCTCGGCGATCTCATGCAGCCGCTCTGGGATTTGCTCAAGACGGCCGCGACATCTGGGGTGGACTGTGCCCAGCGCATGTACAATGCCACAGGCTGGGTCGTTCATCACAACCTGGATCACTGGGGCGATTGCGCGCCCGCCGACGGCAGCGGCCCTTGGGCGCCTTGGACTCTGGCCGGGGCATGGCTGCTCAGCCACGCGAGTGAGCACTATCGCTTCACTCGCAATGCCACCTTTGCCAAACTCGTCGCGTTGCCGTTGATGTCGTCGGCCCTAGACTTTTACACCAGCTTTGCCGTCGTCAGCCAGGGACAAATCAAGGTCTACCCCTCCACGTCCCCGGAGAATCAATATGCCATGGACGCGGGAGGAAACTTGGTGGGCATGGACATTACACCCACGTCGGACCGGGCGTTGCTGTGGGACTTGGCGACGAGTTTCATCGAGCTGAGCGAAGCCGTCGGCACTACCGAGGGCGTGACGCGAGCCCAGGCCTTTTTGGCGCAGATTCCACCTCCCGCCGTCAACCCGAGCAACGGGCGGCTCCTTGAGTGGTCCAAGGACTTCCCCGAGGCCGAGGCCGGTCACCGGCACTTTAGCCCCCTCTATGGCATGCACCCCGGCCATGAATATAGCCCGCTCAAGAATCCAAACTTGTTCAAAGCCGCACAGCTCTTGCACCAGCACCGGACCGAATCAGGCTCAGGGTCGACGGGCTGGTCTCGTATGTGGTCCGCTTGCCTCCACGCGCGAAGCTTCCTGGGCGATGCCGTCGTGGAAGACTTTGTGGAAATGATTGCCACTTACACGCTCTCGAACCTCTGGGCCATTACGTCGGATGTGTTCCAGATTGATGCTAACTTCGGCCTGGTCGAAGCTGTGAATGAAGTGTTTCTGCAATCCCACCTGGACGGCCTTGTGCATCTGGGGCCGGCCCTGCCTACCAAGGCCCTGGCCAGTGGCTCCTTCACCGGATGGAGAGCCCGCGGAGGGTTTCAAGTCGACGCTACATGGGAAAATAGCCACATCAAAACGGCGACTATTGTGGCGTCTGTTGACGGTCCGCTTAGCATCAGAGTAGAGAATGGGCTTAAATTTAACGTCAACGGCAACCCGTACGCTGCCCCAATTCAGGCCAAGAAAGGTCAGAAGTATACCATTACCCCTTTATAGCTAAAAAGATATCAGCCGTACTTGTAATTCTCCTTGCCACCGCAGTAGTACTTATATAGCAGTCGTTCGACTTGTGAATCACATTTAGGCACAGTTTGATCGCCGCAAGGCCAGAAGAAGTCTTAGGGCGTGATCGGCAACTTA
Organism: Colletotrichum navitas; assembly: GCF_030913465.1. Taxonomy (NCBI): domain Eukaryota; kingdom Fungi; phylum Ascomycota; class Sordariomycetes; order Glomerellales; family Glomerellaceae; genus Colletotrichum; species Colletotrichum navitas. Next base: position 41,957 of record NW_026850684.1, read on the forward strand.
GATAAAACTTAGATATCGTCCCTACATAGCAAGTGGCCTACCTGCCTTTCCCCTTCTGTCTTTTACAAGTTAATTTAGCTATAACGTATAAAATTAATTAAAACTACTTACTACCCTCTTCCTTATTACTATCCTAAACTAGGGTAGAGACACTGACCGCTGTATAAAGCGAATATCTCTACAGCTGATATTGCGATATCTACGCTTCACGTGACTTACATGCCTGTAGTTCAACCCGACTTATTCCCTTCTTAGGTCCGGCGCGTCCAAGGCTTGACGTTCGTCGTAGCATGTAGCATAACAGATCTAGGTATTTACACCCTTAGGCCCCCACCTGTTGTGCGCCCCTGTACTGAAACATTTATTACAAATTTAATCCCTAGACCTGAAATTTCTGATTTTAATTTTGCCGTTCTATTCACGCTCCTGTATAATCTTTTGTCAAAGGAGGATTTAGCTAGTGTGGCTCATGAGATGAGCCACATCGTGTGCAATGTCACATGACCGACTTTGAGCTCCCTATTTCTATGACCCCTGGCACATGGGTTCCCGTTTCTTACAATTCAAGCTTCTCTTCAACCTTTAGAACGCCCACTGCTGTGTGCCCTAACTCATGAGACCTTTACTCTCTATCATACTGATATCTACTAACACATACCACGGGGTATAGGGCTATTCATCTATACCAGTCGTTCCTATATGTTATTGACGTTGCATCGGCCATGTACTGTCCTTCTACCACATCACAGCGTCTACTCCTCGCTGTCGCATTTATACAAGGCCTACTTGCCTTAAGTATTGAAGGGTTGGTTCTACTTCTTTCCTTTCTCCATACTTACCTAGGCAATAACTAACTAATACCAAATTAAAGCTACGTTCTTGTTACCGTTGAGGTTGACCTTGACCCGGCAGCCTACCAGGTCTTCTCTGGGCACGCAGTACCTATGTACTTCTCCCTCTTCATTTTCGCCTTTGTGCACGAGATTGTCATCGTCTACGATGCATTGCGTCTGAGCAACATGATTCAGATCGTGGGGCTCTGTATCTACAACATCCTGCTGCTTGTTTATGCAATTGTTCAGCCCTTACACGTCAAAAAAGCCTTGGATACCCTCAGTGCCTCGTTGGTCATGGGCGAGCGTCCTATTTTGCCACTTGGACTCCATACATGGGAACGTGTTAGCCTAGCTTTGATGGCTGTGGTCCTGGTGCAGGTGGTAGCCACAGTTGTGACGTGCTTCCTTGCCTACAAACTGCATTTCGAGTTCGCTTGGGTTATGTACAGGGTTCTCCATGCCGAGCTATCAATGAGGCGACGACTTCTGACCTTTCAAGTAGGTTGCCCTCTGGCGCGTCTCTACGCGCCTGTAGCTGACCAGTTCATGTGCTGACATGATGTATGCCCCGCAGATATACATGGCTCTTATCAAATTTAGCGTTTTCTTCCTCCTGGGCTTTCTGGTTCAGGTAGCTGTCCTGATGGTCTCCCAGGCCGACCCCGAGTTTGGACTCTCCATTAGCGGCATCTTTGTTACCCTATTCGTGGTTTGGATGGCGATCAAATTCGCCCTAGAAGAGAAAAAGATCGGCACGACACTCGTCATTGTAAGCACGAGACAGCACTCTGTACCTCCTAACGCTAATCAACCAACCCTAGCTTGCATATCTTGGTGCTGCAGGTTATCTAGCTTACAAGCTTTCCGTCTTTTACAATAGCGGCAACTATGCACTAGTTGTGTTTACGGCTATTACCCTTGTTATTATATGTTGTACTGTTGTCATGGCGATCTGCTGTATGTCCAACTTTCACAAAGGGCTGGTTGTCTATATTACGCCCCAACAGAAGGTTATGGAAAATGACGTCCCTCTCCGCTATGCACAGAACACCTCATATCGATTAGAGTCTCTAAGAATGGACCTTGACTAACGGTCCCTATCTATTGTTGTTTGTAGAGCATAGAGAAGAATATGATTTCAGAGTATATTTAAGTGCACTGCTATGGCTTTGCGTCCGATGCTCAAGCAGTGAAACAGCCATGTGTATCTGCACCCGGGCCGTTGGGAGCTGCCGAGTATCGGCAGTAAATTACATCATACCGGGCTTTTAGAAGCCGAGAGAAAGGATTTAGGACTGCGGCCGCCGGCAACCTAGTGACTGTATAGGGGCTGTAATCAGCCAGAAATAAATCTACCTAGTTTCCTATGAATTATTAACTTTATTAATACCTACTGTATAGCCAAACTATTACTAGAAACACTCATCTCTGGAAACTGTGTTTTGAGTTATAGCTGGCGGCAAGTTAGCGGGGAATAATATGCTGGAGTTTTGTGTCCGCATCTAATTAGCATTCTTGTGTAAGCCAGCGCTTTATGCCTCCTTCCCCTTAAATTAAGCGCTTAGCTACCTTTTCCCTAGATAGTCTAGTATCGCGATTTGTTATCTGGAGGCCTGTGGGTGATGGATGATAAGTCCTGGTGTTGACTTATTTTGTAGGGAGGGCGTAGTTGTGCTGGTTGGTAATGCAATAAGACCTGTGTTGGTTTGATAAGGAGCTATATAGCTTTGATTTTAACATCTGGTCTGTCTCCACCTTCCTCAAGTAAATACCAGCTATAGGGAGCTGCCAATCGTTATTTACAGTTGTATCTATGCCTACTAGGACGACTGTATTATAGTTATATAGGCTAGTATTCTACTCAGCTGAATAACACTGTCAGCTTAACGTTCTAATAGGTCAGTACCAAAGTCCTAGATCAGACTATGTTAACGCCAAGATACTAGACAAACGTTCGTACGGAAAGACATCAGATTTGAGAATGGATTGAAGCCCTTTTCGTGGACCACTGAAAGTCAGCAGAAACCACCCACCGCATTTGCGAGAAGCTTGGTATGGATCACCCATACTTTGCGGTACCGTCAGCTTGATCCTGTTTGGTGGGTTCAAGGACTGTTATTACTAGGCAGGTGCACCGTTCAGCAGTTCCAAGCCTCCGTCTATACGCATACAAAAAGGTGGTATATATTTACAGCCCGCCGTAGTTCGGCATCGTAAGACTGTGACTTAAACCTTATGTGGTCAAAGACTATGTGAGGCAGCTACTGCCGCCAAGTCTCGGCCGCTCTAATAATCCCCTGGCACAAACACTCTAGACACAACCAGGATACCGGGTCGTGATTATCGCGCACCTCCGATCGCTCCAGACCCCATTCATTGCTGTTGAACATGTTCAGCGCATTTTCCCACCGAGCATCAGAAGAAGGGGTCACTGTGGGTGACCTCACAACCGTCGAAGCTGCACTGAAAGAGCAATTACCGTCGAGAACTGTTGACCAGGATCTACCGTCGTCAGACATCAACATCATCCACTAGGGGAAGGATGAAGCACTGTTGGCATGCTACAACCGAGCTCTATCTACGTGGCATCATGGTGGGTACAAGGACGTAACTGCAAATGCTACATTGCTAATGCTAGAATGGATAGTGATTACTAGCCTTGATCAGGCAATTTTTTGAAGGGACTGCAGAATGTCAACCTCGGACGCCAAGCAGTTGATACGTCGGCAACGTCGTCAGCCAGTCTGAGATCTACCTACAACACTGGTCAAAGCAAGGTAACAGATAAGCGTCTGGCAAGCAACTATTTTCTCAAGATTTTCATTTATATTGTCAAGACATTAGGTATTATCTATCTCGGTAGCTCTCGATACACATTAATCTAGTAGATGTTGTGCTCGCCGTGGGAGCAGCTCTTCGCGTGCTCGGCGTGTTCGGCGGCGAGGGCCCACTTCTGGAACTCACGGCGGATGGCGTCGCGGCTGCGGCGGGCAGGCGTGGTTGTGGCGCGGCGGGGCAGGGCGGCGGGAAGCTCGTTGGCGAAATCAGCGGCGACGCGGGCAGCGGCCTTTGCGTTGATGGTGATGGCTTCCCAGTTGATGTTGTCGAGGGTGTCGCAGGCCAGGTGGTAGCAGGGGTCGGTCGGGGCGCCGGCGCCGGTGAAGATGCCGGACGAGGGGATGCCGAGCTGGAGGAAGCCAACGTAGTCGGAGCTGGAGCCGAAGCTGCCGAACGCAGCGGGCTTGCCCTGGGCAGCGATGTAGTCGTAGATGGGCTGGGCGCCGAAGAGGTCGCCCTCATTGTCGCCAAGGTAGATGTTATAGACGGGGTTGATGGAGCCGATCATGTCGTAGTTCCAGTAGAACCGGATGGCATCGGCCTCGGCCTCTGAAAGCTGGGAAGTGTAGTAGAGGGAGCCAACGAGGCCGCTTTCCTCGGCACCCCACCAGATGAAGCGGACCTTGTTCTTGAAGCCGCTGTACTTCTTGAAAGAGCCAGCGATCTCAAGGAGGGCCGAGGTACCGCTGCCGTCGTCATTGACGCCGGGACCGGCCTGGACACTATCCAAGTGGGCGCCAAGGACAATAACGTTGTTAGGGTCGCCCTCTTTGGTCTCGGAGATGATGTTCCAGGTCTCGCGCTCATCCCAGATGGCATCGACCAGGAGATTAACCTCCAGGGTCTCACCAGCGGCGAGGCGTGCTCTCCAGGCTTCAGCATCCTCGAGGGAAATGAGACCAACGGGCACCAGCAGGCCCAGGTTCTCGGCACTGAGGGTGGCGGAGCCGATATCCTTGCCGGGTGTCTGGTTGTAGAGAATAACACCGACGGCACCGTGGGCCTTGGCTAGCTTGAGCTTATCGGAGATGGCGCAGACGCCGCGCTTCACAAGGGGAAGCTTGCCGGTGGCGTCAATGCCCTCCCACTGGTCGGCGAAGCAGCCAGAGCCTGTGCACCGGAAAAGTCAGATACCAATAACTTAGCAAATTGAGTACGAGATTCTTACCTCGCTCATCATCGACAGGGGTGTCAATGAGCGGGGCGGTGTTGCCGCCGGGGAGCGCAGTCGGGTGGTTATACTGGAGGCTCACAACGTAGACGTCCTCTCCATCGGGACCCGTGACCTTGAGTTCGCGGGTCTGGGCGAAGGTGTGGTTGAAGTACTGGATCTTGGTGTCGAGCTGCTTGGAGAAGCGGCCCTGGACGCGCTCGAGAATGTAGTCGGACGAGGCCTTGTAGCCGGGCAGGCCGAAGGCGCGGTTGCCACCGTTGTCGCGGGCGATCTTGTTGAGGTTCCAGAGGTTACGCTCCAGCCTGGGAGAGAGAAAGACATTAGCATCGGTGATCCATCCTCCATTCTTGGAACGGGCAACGCACTCGGTGGTGAGGATATCGGCCTCGACCTTGTCGGCCGTGAGGGGGTCAGTCGCGAGGGATCGCAGCGCGAATAGAGCCGCAGCGAGGGTGGCGGCGGTCTTCATTGTGGCTGGGTTCGTAGGCACGAGGGGGACGAACTTGACAAAGCTTCAATGGATCCAAACGAACGGACTGATCGGCAGAGAGAGCAGACTTTTGGGGGACAGCACGGTCGGGTCCTTTATATACTGGACGGGCTCGTGCCAACACTTGCCAAGCAGAGAGAGTTGCGCGATAAGACGACAGCCAGTGAGTGACAACGTTGGCATGGGGAGGGAAATGGACGGCTTGCAGACTGGGTTCGGTTGGTCGCATGATGGCAATCTATGGTCCCTGTCTCTCTGTGAGTACTCCGTACCTAGTGTAGTGTATCATTATCTGCTTGCCACACACGAATAAGACATCTCAAAAGTTTACACTGCCTGGTTCTCTCTTGGGTCCCCTAGCCACCGGGTGCACTGAGGCATTGGTGCAGCGGCGAGCGATGCTGTCTCGGGCAGGTGAGCGACGTGGGGTGTTCTTGGCAGAAGGACTTTTGCCTGAGAGAATGGCGGATTTTGGCCCGCGGGCAAACGGCATGCCTTGGCACCTTGGATATCTGCCAGTGCTGTGAGTCTGAGCAGGTAGACGAATGGCGACAGGCGTGCATGGAGATGGTGGAAGTGCGACGTGCTCTTGGCCTACCGGGGGGGTTCTTTCCCATCATTGGCACTTGTGGATCATCGATGCTTCATCGGGCAGGTGCCAAGCTTTATGAGGGGATTGTGGAGAGAGACGGAAGGACCGCCTTAGATACGTGCGCTATGAGAGAAACAAGTCTAATCGGAACAGTAAGTTAGTTGCTCGGTTTCTTGCGCAATACCGACTGTCATGGCCCATATCGTTCGACCGACGAATCGGTTAAACTGGGTGACTGGGCCGAGAAATGTTACAGCTCATGCGATTGGCAAAATACTCGAGGCGGCAATTTGTTTATTGCCGGTACTGACTTTCAGTCGGGGCAATACATTCCCTGCCTCCGCCGCGTCCCATCATCGGCGGATGAAGATGGCTCAAAGAAACCGCCCCTCGCACAAGCCGTCTGCTAGACTCCCTCGTGGAGGTACCTACCGGTAGTGCAGGTACGTGTGTGCCTGCATGCTGCAGCTTCAACGTTGCATCGCGTCGCAGCAGCCATGGCCGAAGAACCATCAGCTTGCTTGCGCGTGTGCGTGCGTGCCTGTGTGCAGGACATTGCGCCACCGTCAAGAAAAGGAGGGGAAAAAACAATCCCAGTGTTCATCCAATGTTATGCTGCTTGCTCCAATGACCTCTGTCGCTGCGAACTAAGAAACAAATCATTGTGGTCCAGCCACCACCACCCTGTCCCTATAAGGCATAGGAGAAGCAGTACAAGAGCTTCATCGCAAAGGTTAGATGCACAACAGTACATTTTGCAATACAAATATCACAACCTAACATATCTAATATAGTAACAGAAGTGGAGCTGGAGAACCACACTTGTCACTTCTACAACTACACTAATACATCGTTACAACATCTAACTAATGAATCCGTGTGAACAGATGTAAAGCCTGATAATATGTTAGTCAACTAGACTTGCAATAATAGAGGTAATAAATCAGTCCCTAATGCAGCTCTAGGCGATTTTGATATTACTTACATGCTGGAATATAGACAGTTACATTAGACCCCTTATACAATAGGCAACGCAATGTAGCAGAGCCCAGAGGGACAAAGTAGAATATTAACCAAGGCATCAGACAAATTTTTGTTCAGACTAATCGCAAGTATATTACAGTTAAATACTGTAAAAGGTTCACTTTCAGTTTAATATACCTTAGGGGGTGGCGACTTTCATATCTTTAACGACTGGCAAGAAATTGCAAAGAGCGGTATGACCCCAGAACAGGCGATACTAATCAGCATTTTTCCTATTTTAACCAGTACCCAGGGGGCTCTTCAAGCACATCAACAGCAACGATTGGCTTCGCGCTCTGAAGGGAGCTTTGGCTATGCCCGGGGAGACAGTAAAGGATCAACCAAGATGAAGATTCGAATGTTGGAGCGCAGAGCCGGGTCCTAAGGCGCAGAAAATAATATCTGGGTTAACAAATCCGAATCCAACGGCCATAGAAACAGTTGACCAACATCAATGGTGGCAGAAGACCACTTAGACGGAAGAAACTCGCCGACGATAGAACGCTACTAGAGGGGCTGCAAGAAGTGCCGAGGCGGATCAAGAGCCCGTTGACGAACTACATAATGTAGAAGCCCGCCTGATCAAACTCGACATTGCAAATCCCCACGCACCCTAATATAATGGTGACTGAAGGCATTGTGCGTTGAACCCGCAGTTTGTGTACGGATGTCAGGCGTCCTACTGATCATTGACTCCAAAGAAGGAACAAGCACTGATTAACATGTATTTCTTGTGTCTGTTGAACTCCGACATAGTTCCAGGACTATATAAAAACAACTTTTGCTTTTCTACATCTTTTGTTGGTTTGACTTTAAAACTACCTTGATAGTAAATATCAGGTAGGAGTAATATTGCTAAAAATCACCCCTTTCCTCTTACTACCTGTAGTACTCATGTTTTGTATACTACATACGTACTTGCTTTGCTTACATAGATTCCTAGTCACGAAGTATCAACTTAGTCCCCGCTTTCCTCATAGGTCTTGGCTCCGCCCATCGTGCAATCTCAAGTCTGGGCGAAGCGGGGAGGCCACCGGACGGTACGAAATCGCCATGATCCTTTTCTCGATAACACCCCTTTTCCGAGATGGGAGCCGACCGAACCCTCCGCAAATCATATGATACGCGGTAGTGCCGGACTGGAAAGCCGAACCGCCCAATCTCCAGAGGGGGGCCCCGTAGTCGCCGCCAAGCGCCGGCGCGCGTTGGTCTGTTCTGGTACATCGCGAAAAAGCCCGCCAAGAGCCAAGAACTCGCCAGATTCACACCCCTCTACGCAACTCAGACGTCTCGGCAGCTGCCGATTTCAAAGTCTCTGTAAAAAGGAAAGCACCAACACGTCAAGATAAGCTTTTGCTTCCACCGCTGTCCAGGATACACCTGCATTCGCTAGTATCCGACTGCCCGGGTCAAGCTTTGCTACAAAGTCGGCAGGGGGAGGAAGGGGACCTTGATGGCTCGGCGTTCCACTGATACAAAAAGAACCTCTACGGCCTCCTTTTCACATGTTTTTTTCTCTTTCTGCCTTTCGGCGTCCACTCATGATTCCCACGGTCCATGGTGGAGTAAACTGCCGATCCTTTCTCCCGGCGACCCAGGTTGACGGTTCCTGCCTTGTGTTGCTTTGCAGTTAACAGTTGGTTCTACGGGGGATTATGCTAGGGTTGTCACGCATCTAAGGGTCCACGGATGTAACGCATCCTGGCTGAGATTGTGGTTCCTCCCGCATGAAGATGTGATCCCCCCCCCCCTTTGCCGGTTCTGCAGCAGCTTATCTGTTACTCAACGTCGGTTAAAAGCCCATATGTAATGTAATGTAACACCGCTAGAGGGGACGCGCTGTTATATTGAGTCGTAGGTGCCATTGAATTAGCGACTCCATCCGTTGATGTTGCCAAAGCAACGCCGGCAGCCATTGTTCATAGTTATATCACACTTTCAAAGCGACGACTCTCCGTTCGTTCATGTCTCATTCAAGAATTAATATTTATCTAGCAAGTAGGGTTTTGACACCGAGAGCAAATGGCTCCCCCCTTCTTTGGAGGTGAGCAATGCTGTTAACTGCTCTAGATCAAGACAGTCACACCACCGCCGCATGGTCCGTCGTGAGAGTGGCCAGTAAGCTCAGAAGCGTGCTTGAGATGCATGGCCGTGTCAGCGACCCACAGGCGCTGAGGAAGCGAGACGGGGGGAATGGTGTCCCAGCTCATCGAGTACGTGGCAACGCTGTGGGCGATTGCCTGAGCGTTGATGAGGTAGGCATCGTGGTTCAGATTGTTGATGTCGTCGCCAGCCTGGTGATAGTTGGGGTCGTAGGCGACGCCGGCCATGCCTCCAAAGAGAGCAGCCTCAGCCTCAGTCTTGAGAGCCTCAGCGCCGGTAAAGACACCACCGGCGGGGATGCCGTTCTCGATGAAGGCAGCGTAGTCAGAACGGCCGTTGAACTGGGTAGGGACGTGGCCGAGACCTCTGGCCTCGTAGAAGCGCTCGTAGAGCTTTTTGATAACGTCAGAACCCGGGGGGCCTGAGAAGTTGAAGGTGCTGCCGTCGCCGTCGTAGATGGAGAGCCGGTAGTTGGGACTGGCAATCATGTCAAAGTTGAGGTATGCGCGGACTTTGAGAAGCTCCGAGGCGGAACTGTTGAGCTGCTTGACGTAGAAGTACGAGCCGAGCTTGCCGTACTCCTCGGCGCCCCAGAAAGCAAGACGAACGGCGTTGTTGGTGGTGAACTGGCTAAGAGCCTTGGCAACCGTAAGGACACCAACAGTGCCGGAGCCGTCATCGCTAGAGAAGAAAATCGCGGTTAGCCAGTGTCATCTCTTGCTTTTGTGTTTTGTTTGATTTTTTTTCGTTTCGTCTCTTCCTTTGCCACTTTATTTATCTCTTCTTTCATCGCTTCTTTCGTTTCTTCTTGCGCTTTTTTCTTTTCTCGTTTTTTCGTAAACCCCCCCCCCCCCCCCCAAAAAAAAAAACCCTTGCGCTGGAAAGCAACTTACTTGACACCAGGGCCGGCAAAAACAGAGTCAGCATGGCCTCCGATCATGAGCACGTTGTTGTGGTCTCCCCCTCTCGTCTCGGCGATTACGTTGTAGTTGGTGCGATTCTCGATGACGGAGACGAGGTTGAGATGGACCCTGACATCTTGGCCAGCCTTGAGAGAAGCAAGGAAAGCCTGGCCCTCGGCTTGAGTGATGCCCACGGAGGGTGCATAGGCATCCGACTCCTCGCCAAGGGATCCCCTAAGATCACCTTCCTCGTCATTGTAGACGATGGCAGCAACAGCGCCGGCAGACTTGGCGAGGGTGGTCTTGACGGACAAGTTGCAAGCGCCTCTCGCCATAAGGGCGACACCGCCAGCGACGGTGGCAGGGAAATCTTGGGCGTCACACCCAAAGTTGGCTACGGCGACGAGGGGCGCATCGCTGACGTTGCCGGCAGGGGTGTATATCAGAGGACGGGATTGAACGTCAACACCGTTGACTGTGAGAGCGGCCGTGGAGCCTATGAATTCCTCGGTGAAGGGCTGCTTGTAGATGTCGTAGTAGTCGAGCTTCTGGAGCTCCTCGACCAGCCAGTCGACCGTGGCATTGTGGCCACCGCCGCCAAACGCGCGGTTTCCGCCGTGGGCATCAGCAATGTCCTGAAGCTTCTGAGAGCCGGCGAGCAGGTCGTCGATGGTGATGAGGGCCTGGAGCTTGTCGGACTCGACGTAGGGCTTGCCGTCGAAGGCGCCAGCGAGTGCCGGCAGAGCCAGGGTAAGAGCGACAGCTCTCATTGCAGCGGGATTTGTGCAGTCTCAAAAAGCGAAGGGAATCCGGGAGACCGACAGGAGGGCAAAGAGTCGAGGAGGAGGTTAGCTGGACAGACACTGGAAGCAAGGCGACTGAGCGGATTGAACCCACTCCTCGGCCAAACAAGAAGCAGCGACTCTGGCCGCAAATGCATGTTTAATAAACTGGCGGTACCCATATTTGGCGAGAACCACGTGCGGCTTGACGGCGGAAAATTCTTGGCGAGAGGAAGAATAAGGAAGCTGTCGCTGCCGGTCGTCCTGTCCAAAGCTACAAACCTTGGCTTGGCACCCTGGAAGGTATGTAGCCATCTCCTCGAGCCACGGTCCCAGTTAGTAAGTGGGTGAAGGAGGGCGCGAAGCCAAATAAGTGGGGTTTGTGGCAAAGGGTTGCGCCTTTTGGTTTGTGATGCGATGGAGGTACGTACCCGGCTCGTCAAGAGCGCGGGGAAGGGACGGACAGAGTCAGAGGAACCCCAGGAAAGAACCTTTCAAGTACGGAGTAATGTGTGTATTGTTCCTTCCTGCCTGCCTGGCCCAGGAACGGTCGGGAGTGCCAAGCGAAGGTCTAGTAGTAAGCTTATTTCTTGGCGGTGCTTTGTACCGAACACACCCTCCCCCAACGGCCATTGACTCTCCGATAGGTCAATGGCAACAACCTGCCTAAGCATCCAAACACAAACTTTCCATGATTTATGCCGCCATCGATCCGATGCCCCTCGGTGTCAGCAGTGTCCGTACATACAGTCATGTACTAACTAGTATGTACTAGTAGCAAAGAACACACACACTTGGAGTGGTGGCCATCCCATTCCATACCATCCCATCCCATCCCACTTTGAGCTGACACCCTTCGGTCTGGAGTCCTTTGTTCGTATCTATTCTTTGCCTCTGATTCCATCACCCCCTCGTCGGATTGGAATATTCCATAAGGGTCTCCTTGTCAGCAACGTGACTGGGGTTTCGCAACCCGGCATGTCCACCTCCGATCCGACATCTCTCTACGCTTCACACGCGACGTCACACTTGGTGACTACTCGATTACGTTATTACTATCTTACGATCTACCCGTTGTTGCACGGAGAATTTCATCCCAGCTATCACTCGGCTTCGCGGCCCCTTCAGGCTTTGGCAGTTGATGAGGCCAACGCAATATAGTCGCTCTAGAACCCCCCATAAGCGCTCCAGTGCAGTTCACCCGGTACATGAATATTACGATACGTAATATAACTCGACATGTAGCACCTCTCGCATATCTCAATCTCTTGATACGGCTACAGATACCCGATGATGCAAAGCAGCCACAGAGCCAGACTTCACTCGGTTGAAAACATTGCGCGTCGAGCCACGCCCGACGCAATCGGGTTTGATTAGCGCATTCTTTTTTCGTCTCCTCCATTTGTTGAATAAGCTTAATTCTAGGACAATTTCTACGCGCCCGTGCAACAAACACTAAACTCAAAACCAGCCGTTCGCCAGTCACTGCCACTCGCAAAGAACAAGATGCACCAGGATAGACTGATCCCCCAGTTTCCGACTTACTACGCATATCCGGCATGTGACCAGTGGAGACGCACCATACGATGCTATCACGGCATCTTCAACTTGAGGTACCCCTCCGTGTCGTGCTTCTCTCCGCCCTCGTCTCGGACCTCACCGGCTTCCCCCATGCTCTCCTTCAGCCCCCTCACGGCTCTCTCACCGAGGGCCGCCACGCTTCCCATGCCCAGCATTTCGAGAACGCTGATGTCGAACCCGAACGTGCCCTTCCACCAGCTGCGCATCTCCACCGCGACCAGACTGTCGAGCCCGGCATCTTGCAGCGACATGCTCACGTCGATGTCTTGTTCGTTTTCCGCAGGCTTCAACAAGAGGCGGAAAAGCTGCGCGGCAATCTGACGCGCCACGAACGCCACGGAATCGGCCAATGAGAGAACCCCGGGGTCTGTACCGGCGGATTTCAGAAACGATGCCAAAACACCCCGGTCGGACGAATCGTTTGTGCTGGCAGTCTTCTTGTCGCCGTCGCAATTGAAGTAAAACGCCATCCGACGGTCCTCTTTCCAGATGACTCTATTTGCGGCGTCGCTCAGAGGCGTCAGGCTCCGATGGCCGAGCACGAGCTGCTTATCGTTGACAAACGCTGGCCGGGTGGACTCTTCGCCTTCGAGAGCACGAGGCTTGATGACAAGAGCCAGTGCGTCGAGCAGCTGGGGGATCTTGATGCCGAAATACCCCTGCCCCGCCAGTCTCTCCATCAACAGCGGGTTGTCGGCAAGGTACCCGTAGTCCGTCATGGCGCCGATGTCAACGACGCTGGCCTTCATACCCAGCGACTGCCGGTACTGGACAAACGCATCCAGGAACGTGTTGGCTGCGGCGTAGTTGGCCTGGCCTCTCTGCCCGACAACGCCCGAGATGGAACTGAAGAGAAGGAAGAAGTCTAGGTCCAGTCCGACGTTGCGGCACGCGTTGTGCAGGTTCCATGTCCCCTGCACCTTTGGGGTCACCGCCGCCGTCCACTCTTCATGCGTCATCTTCGAGATGCTCTGGTCGCGGAGGACCATCGACATGTTGATGACGCCGCGGATGGGCCTCGTCGCGGCGCCGATTGCCCTCTCGACGTCGGCGAGTGAACTGACGCTTCCCCCCACCGTGACTACGGAGCAACCCTGGGCCTCCAATTCGTCCAAGAACCTGCCCTTCTTTCGCGTGTCCCCACAGCTGCGCGAGAGGTATACCAGATGCCGTGCCCCGTTCTCCGCCATCCAGTTGGAAACGAGACGGCCCAGGCCACCGAGTCCTCCCACCAGCATGTAGCTAGCATCGCTGTCGAATGACGGCTTGAAAGCCGGAGAAGAGCTGCTCTGAGTGTCATGCAAAAGACCGTCCATGGACATGACAATCTTCCCGATATGCTGCCCTTTTTGCATGTATCGAAAACATTCTTCAACGGCAACTGCGCCGAAGACCTTTATCGGAGAAACAGGGCCGATGTGTCCCTTTTCATACAATTCCACAACCCGCTTCAACAGCCTTGAAGACCCGTTAGCAATATTCCCCCTCATGACGTCTACCATGCTTACCTGTTTCCTTCTTGGGGTTTAACCTCGATGAGGTGACCAAGGTCCACGCCGTGGTAGCTCCGGTTTAGCACAAACACGTTCAAGGCAAGCTTTCCGTTACCGATGAGGTCCCGCTTTCCAATCTCAATCATCTTGCCGAACTCGGCCACGCAGTTCCATGATGCATGGAGTAGGTCCCCGCTCAGTGAGTTGAGCACGATGTCAACACCTCTGCCCTCCGTCGCCTCGAGGACATCCGGGAGGAACGACGCGTCGCGGGAGTTGAAGATGCGGTCTCTGTGGATGCCGCAGAACTCCTCAAGATGCTGGACCTTCTCGTCGCTGCCAACGGTGCAGTATATCTCAGCACCGGCCATTTTGCAGATCTGGATCGCGGCGAGACCGACTCCTCCGCAGGCCGAGTGGATGAGGACCGAGTCGCCCTTTGAAAGCCTGGCTATGTCAAGCAGGCCGTGGATAACTGTGGCGAAGACACAGGGCATGGTCGCAGCGTCTTCGAAGCTCAGGGCGTCTGGGATCTTCACGCAGAGCTTTTCAGATATGACGATGCCGGTGGAGAAGCAACCGCCCCCGAAAACAAAGACCCTATCCCCTTCAGCAAGCTCATTGGTATCCGGCCCGGTCTGACGGATAATCCCAGCGGCTTCGAGGCCGGGACTGCTCGTGTTAGAGTCGACAATACCCATGGCGACCAAGACGTCCTGTAAGTTGTAAGCCTGGGTTCCTGCTAAAATCATGCACATTTGGGAGGGCAGGGTGGATAACATACTCTGAAGTTCATGCCGACTGCTTTCGCTTCCACAACCACCTCGTCGCCCTGCAGAACCTTTGGCTTCCTCGGGGCCCAGTGAAGTGTGCTCAAGCGGCCGTATCTGCCAATTTGTAGACCATGGTCAACCTTCTTCGTGCCCGGGGCTTTGGCACGCAACTCGTCGTTGACACTGACGGGGTACAGTCGCGAAATATTCACGGTTCCGTCAACAATGCTGTACTCATACTCGGGAGTCGAGGAACCAACGTGGTGTCTCTGTTGGAATTGCTTGAGAACGGCCGTCATCTCACGGATCGAGGCATCGTTTACCTGCTCCAGCTCGCAGGTCGCGAAATCGAGACTTAGTTCGCTCCGGATAGATCGTGCTGCGCCGATAGTTTCCGCCCATCTTGGGTCCGCGCAGCCGACCTGTGACGACCTGGTGATCCAGAAGATCCCGGCTTGCTGTTTCGAGGCTTCGATGACGAGAGAGCGGAAGACGTCAAAGGTATCCGCACTGATGTTCTCAAAGAACGGAGCCTGCAGGTCAACGACCGAAACAACTTCCTCCATTGCGGGGGGTACACCCTCCGAGATATCGTGCAGGGTTACAGCTTTCATCTCAGCTTGATATAGGGCCTCCTGGACCTCCCTCGCAACATTCAAAGACTCCGCGTTGTGGAGGATGGTGATGCTTCTCGGAGGAAGAATTCCCCTGGAAGGCCTGGCTGTCATGAACGCGAGCAGGTTGGTCGGCTGCTCAGAATCAAATGCCGCATCTTCGAGGCCATCGAAGCCAGCATTACTGAGTTCGACCTCCCATCGCTCGAGTGAGATGTGCGGCTGGTCTGGCCTACCGTCATCTGCCCCCAGCCACCACCCAGGTAGCACGCCCATGATGAAGTTCAGCGGGAGAGCATTGTAAGACAGCTCTTCCATGTAGAGCCTCCCATCTGGGTGTAATAGTGTACGGACGTTCGTGAGCGTCTCTTTCAGGCTTGGGGTGGCGTGGAGAACGTTGGCGGCCACAACAAGATCGTATGACCCGGCCTCGAACCCCTGATCGATGGGGTCCTTGGAGATATCAAGCGCCTTGAAAGACATGTTGGGGTTGCCCTGGAAGCGCTCCTTTGCCGCGGAGAAGAAACCCGCCGAGATGTCCGTGTAAGTGTATTCCGAGTACAATGACGCGCCTGTCGGGCCACGTAACCAGCCCAAGATCTTGTTAGTGGTGCCTCCTGTTCCCGCCCCAATCTCCAGGACCCGCAGGTTGGGCTTGGAATGACCAAGGGCCCGGAACAGTGGCTCCCTGTCGGTGATGTTCAACGAGTTGTACACTTCGGTCAGAACATCGTTCGGCATGAGCACCTCGAGGGGCTCAACCTCCCCCCTGAAGAGCGGCAAGAGGTTGTCGAGCACGATCTTCAAGGCGACGACGAACGACGAGAACGGTCCCATCTGACTTGCGTCTGCAAAAGCCGAGTCGGTATCGGTGATGCCGGTCGGAATCTGTTGCCCCCTCAGCCAATCGTGGAATTTTGCAAGATGCGGATGCGCAGTTTCGACCCCTGCCAAGCTCTGCACAGCTTTCTTGATGCAGGACAAAGTAAGTTCATGAGCGAGCTTGAGGCTTCCCTGTTCTGGATGCGGCTTGATGAAATCCGACATTTTCGAAAAGTCGACAGCAGGCTGCCAGAAAACCCGTGCGCCAGCATGAGGATCCGCATCCTCTTCAGAGACGTCATTCTCGAGAGGACTCAGCTTCACTCCCTTGACGATGAAGGCGACCGAGCCACCGTCAGCAAACCCCTCTCCGCCTCCACATAGTAGGCCACGGGGCGTTTGGGTAGCCCGAACCTCCATCTGTATCTGAGAGTCACAATCGTAGATCTCTAGCTCCTCGATGAAAGTCGGAACGTTCATCTTGTCGAGCCGATGCCCAACGCCCTTCATAGCGGCGACGCTGAAGAGCTGAAGGAAGAAGTCAAACTTTGTCGGGTGAACTGGATAGTAGGAGCCGTCTTGGACAGTATGCGTTGCCGTGCCGCTGGATTGATGTTCGGTAGGAGAACAGGTCACGTTCGCCAGTCCCTGAAAGTATGGGCCGTAGTTGGCGCCGACGTTGCGAAGGGCCTGATACCACTTTTCGGAGCCAACCATCCGAGGCAGCTCAGGCTTGACTTCTCTCGGGCTGCGGTCGTTGCTTTCCAGAGGCCGAACCTGTCCACTACAATGCTTTGACCACGCTGAGCCGTTATGGGAGGTGATTGTAAAGTCCCACCAATGGCTGTCGAGGCTGTCCGTCAGCCGCTCCCGCCGAAGACTCGTGATGATCTCCGCGGATTTGTTCTCAACGAGGACCATCGCCATGTCGATGACGACGTTCCGCATCGCGAACCCGGCAAAAGTGCCGCCGCCGCAGAGCTGTCTCGCGGCCTCGCCCACCATACCGACATATCCTGCGCAGGGGAAGATGACGTCGCCCTTGATGTTGTGGTCGCGGATCCACGGGACGTGGTCCAGCGCCAGCACGTTCCGGAACACAGGCTCGTTTTCGCTGCTCTCTGCGACACGAACGCCGAGCACCTCGTGCTTGGCAAACTTGCGGAACCGCCACGCGTCCGAGATGCGGCTCGAGAACAGGAGGGAGTGGTCATGCTGCCAGGAGTACGCCGGCAGGTCGGGAACCACACGGGCGGTGCCGTTGGGGTTTATGAGACGTTCAAAGTCAATGTCGACGCCTTGCTGCCAGAGTTGACCGATTGCTGTCAGGAAAGACTCGGTCGAGTTCTTGGATCGGACGAGACAAGAAGCGTACGACAAGTTGATGCCCTCTTGCGCGAGAATTTGTCGCAGCGGTCCGGCCAACGCCGAGTGTGGCCCAACTTCAAGGAACACTAGTGGGTAGCTAGTCTGACTCTTGTGCTCTGCGATCAAAGCGGTCACTGCAGCGTCGAACAGTACTGGCGACTCGAGGTTCTCCTTCCAGTACTCAGCGTCTGTGGGTATCTCTTGCGATAGTCTACTGCCGGTCACCGAGGAGAATAGATATGGGCCGGCAGGGTCAAGAGATTTGGAGCTATCAATGTAGGGGGACGTCAAAGAAAGGTAGCGACTTCCCACTTCTCGCATGTGATGGGAATGGTAAGCCTTCTCGACCTTGAGCCGGCGGGCCAGGACATCCGGTTTCGCCTTTCGAATCTGCGAGAGAACTTCTTCGACGAGGTCCGAATCGCCGGATATCGTCACGCTCGAAGGAGAATTCTCGCAGGCAACGCCCACGCCGGGCTTCAGGAACGGCAGGGTCTCGGCTCTTCCCATGCCGATCGCAGCCATGGCACCGGACTGGGCTACCTCCGAAGAAACGACCCCGCGATAGTATGCAGCCACGATGGCCTCGTTGGCCGTAAGCCTTCCGGCGATGTAAGCAGCAGCCATCTCGCCAGAGGAGTGGCCGACGACGCCGAAAGGATTGATGCCGGCCGTTTCTCTGAGTGCATCCACCAGGGCAATCTGCATCGCGGTGCATACCGGCTGGGACAGGTACGCCTCGTGCAGGCCGCTCGTCTCCGCAGGCTTGAGGAGCTCTTCAACTATCGTCCAAGACGGCCCGTCGGGAAGCGTGCTCAAGATCTTGTCCATCTTCCGCATGGACTGGGCAAACACCCGGTTGGTCTTGAGCAACTCGGCTCCCATCTGGGGCCATTGTGCACCTTGTCCAGTGAATACCAACGCGAGATCGGCTGGACTATTGGGTGTTTTACCCAATGGTGATGTGTTGAGGTCGGCTCCGTCCTGCATCACCGAAAACGCCCGATGTGGTAAGTGACTCCGTCGGGCTCCCAACGTATAGCTAACATCATCGAGGGAATCCGGGTGCTGGCTGATGTACCTCTGATTATTAACGACTTGACGTCTCAGAGAGTCGGCCGTGTTAGCAGAGTAAACCATGAGATGCGCCTTTCCAACAGGCACTGCCGAGTGCTCTGCGACGGACAGTCTCGGGAGATGGCCGAGGAAGCTAGCTGCTGACTCGACTACGACATGCGCATTTGCGCCACCGATCCCGAAAGAATTTACCGAGACTCTCTCAGACCGGTCCTGCGGCCAGGGAGTTGGCGTAACGGGCACTTTAAGATTGTTCTTCTCGAAAGGGATATTGGGATTAGGGGTATCGAACTTGATATTTGGCGGGATCGTCCGATGCTCCAGAGCCAGGATCGACTTGATGAGCGACGTGATGCCCGAAGCACCTTCTGAATGGCCGATGTTGGGCTTGCATGAGCCGATGTATACCCCCGCATCCCCAAAGACTTTCGAAATGGCCGTGGTCTCGATGGGATCGCCAGCGGCGGTGCCCGTCCCATGGCATTCCACGAAGCCAGTATCGGCAATGTGCTGTTCACTGATGGCAGCCATCCTGTAGGCCTGACGGATCATGGCCTCGTGGCTCTCGAAGCTCGGGATCGTTAGACTCGGGGTCCTGCCGTCCGCATTGCTCGAGGTACCCCTGATGACAGCACGGATGGGGTTTCCGTCCCGGAGAGCGTCGCTCAGGCGCTTGACGTAGACGACGTTGACAGCCTCGCCGCGGGCATACCCATCGGCGCCCGCGTCGAAGGTTCGGCAAGAGCCGTTCGGGGAGAGAACGCCCTGCTCGGACATGCTGACGTAGAGGCCGGGTGCCATGATGAGGTTGGAGCCAGCAACCAGGGCGGCATTGCATTGTCCATGGTGAATCGACATGCACGCCTCGTGGAGACCGATCAACGCCGATGAACAGCCTGTTCTGATGGTCATACTAGGGCCTTTGAGATCGTACTCGTAGGCCAGCCGGTTGGAGAGCATGAAATCGCCGTACCCGGTGATTTTGTACTGCCCGACAACCTCGCTGTCTTTGGTCAAGGTCTCGAGCCAGTCCTCGCCGAAACATCCTACAAAGGTCCCGATGGTCTTGCCGCGGTAGGCCGTCTCGCCAGCGCTCTCCAGACACTCCCGGGTCAGCTCCAGGAGCAACCGCTGCTGTGGGTCGGCGCGTTCCACCTCGCTCTTGGGCATCCTGAAGAAGGTCGTGTCGAGGGCCGCGAGATCGACGGATTCGTCGAGGAAGTAGCCGTACTGCGTCTTGATGTGGCCGGGCTTGGCGGCTTCGGAGTAGTAGCTGGATGCATTGAACCTTGTTTGAGGTATCAGACCACGTGCATCTTTCTTGTCGACGAGAAACTGCCAGAACTGCTCTGGCGTTGAGATCCCCCCAGGGAGCCTCAGTGCCATGCCGCACACGGCAATGGGTTCTGCTTTGAGAGCATCGCTGGCCGGCAGTATGGGTTGGCCATCCGCCTTGGAGTCGAACAGCACGTCAGTCTTGATCTTGTAGCTCTGGTAAGTTATTCCACTTACAGGTAGATCTGTGAGAGATTCCATATAAGGCGCCATGATGAGTTCTAGAATGAAAGCAGTCCTCTTTCGTGGTTTATAAGTTGAATAGCGTCACTATGTACAGTGGTCTTGATTCATATAGAATTCAAGTGGACTTTTATTACACCTGGGATATGAAAGCGTCGCCGAAGTGTTCCGGTGGTATTTTTATGGCCCCTTACACCAGACAGCAACGATACAGCCATCGATGATCACTGTTGTTTGACCTAATTGGCCAGCTTGGCGTCAGCGAATTCAGCTGGCGTCGATCAATCCTGCGCCAACACTACACTGCCTGAACACCAGCATCTCTTATCCCATATATCACAAAACCCTCAATTGACAAATAGCGTCTGGCCAGGACTTCCGCTTTGTCTCGGAAGCAGGTCGCTGATTGCATGGCACTATTGGACGCTGCGTCCTGGCACCGGACGAGAGGTAACGGTAATACGTCAGGTGTTTGTCAACGGCCCATGTAAGCACTAGCCGTAGGGCTGGGCAGCGAAAGGAAATGATAGAGGATACACGTCAGCGGAGACATATATCGGGCACGATGCTTATTTTGTATTTATCCGAATGTATCATGCGATGATTGGTTAACATATAAAAGATATCTTGGTGCTTGTGCCGTGCCGTACCTCTTGGTCATCATGATGATTTGAGTAGTGATAACATTCTCCTGACCTGCAAAATGTATTGGCGAAGGCCGTCCAGCTGAATAGAAGCAAATTCGCTTTCTTGTCTCCCTCTTTAACATACTCAATCATGTCGCAGTTATACACAGCTATCAAAAATCCAACAACAAAGAGAGAGAAAGAGCTATTTCGGACGCATCGATAATTGTAAGCAAGGGCTGAACGAAGAACATCTTAACTGAGGATACGAAAGGATCTTTTGTATTAGTGTGATGCGGGATGCTATGCTGTCAGGGGCCCCCATGCGCCGTTTTGGGAAAGAAAAGGTAGAGCACCCCCCCAACAAAGACCGAGACGGGAATATGGGGCCCCGCGGGCTGTGGCGGTGCATCCGGTATCAAACTTTGTATCCAAGTATCCAGGTCTCATCATTCCGTTCCGTTTCTGGCAGCAGATACGCGCAACACCGGGTATCGGCATGGTGGGTTCCTCGAGCCCGTCTCAGCATTGCTGTGAGGCTTTCCGTCGTTGATGGGCTCAACGTGCCGTCCGTGGAGGGCACGCTATGAGACAGGAATGGAGGAATGCTCGGCAATAACCTTCATAGACCAATCCGCAGCCTCTCGGTTATCGAAGTCTATCAAGCCATTGGACGTGATACGGACTCCACTCGATGATCTAGCCATGCAGTCCAAGCCCCTTCGTAGCTGAGAACCTGTCAGTGCCCCGGTCCGGAGCGGAAAATATGCAGGTGGCTAGCTACTCACGACCAGTCACGTCCGAAAATGATAAGTTGGGTTGCGTCAAGTTGTATGTACGTGTTGATGAAATACCTATACTCTCGACCATTCTTCCACCCCTCCCCCCCCCCCTCATCACAAAAGCAATATCTCAGCGCTTATGCAAACAATGATGGAGACGACGTGCCGGCCAACCAGCACCAACCTCGCTCTGAATTCTGTTCGTAGTGCGAACCCCGAGGGACGCGGATCATCATGCAATCGCTCGCTGGCAGCTAACTTCAGCCTGATCCCCCCATGTCTCAAGGACCCCTTGGTATAGACCAGCCTCCCCCCCATCGAGCTGTAAATCTTGTCTTAAGCAGGTTTCTGTCCGCTCCAAAAATGCATCATGCCGTAGGCGTGGACGTTAGGATCCCTCATTGCATTACGGCACTGCGCGAACAAGACCTCCATCTCGATCTTGCTCCACCCCAACATCTCAAAGTGAATTGCGCCGACAGCGGGGAAGAACTCCTCGCATGCCGTGCGGTAGTACATGCCAACCAGTCGCATGGTTCTGCGAGAGGTGGCACTGTCAGCCGGAAATCTTCCTCAGTAATTACGAGGTCACACTCACTTATCCTTGGGCCACGTCCCGTAAGGCAACTTCACCGTGCGATGTTGGATGTTGACGAAGCCGGCCTCCTCCAGGTATTGTCGTCCAAAGACCGCAGCGTGGGAGTTTGTCCCAAACTTTGCAAAGGCCTCGACGAGGTGGTTCGTGAAGCGGACGAGGGGCCAGTCAGGCGGCAAGGTTCCATCGTCGCAGTGGACCTGTCCATCAACATCTTGGAGCTCGACCCAGCCTCCAGGCTTCATGTGTCTTGGTCTACCGTCAGTACAGTTCCGGGGCTTGGCGGGGATCGGGAAGCCCTACTCGTATGCATTTCGTAAAAGGTTGACGGGCGACTTCAGCACTGGCACCATGTTGCGCAGGTGTACGAAGTCAAAGTCCGAGCCGTTCAACCAGGTGTCTTCAACGTCATCGACGAAAAACTTGACGTTCGGCGGCACCCAGACGGGCTGGATGGGGCTCAAATCGAGCCCATGGATCTCGGCACTCGGAAACAAGTCCCCCACTACGGTCACTTGTTAGCTGGCAGGTCCAATAGCTTCCGTCGGGGCGAGCACCCGTCATATCCAGACGTCAATGAACTTGGACTCACTCTCAATGGCCCAGATACCAGTACCGGTGCCCAGGTCAATGATCTTCTGCGGGTTGTCGCTAATTGGAGCAAAGTATAGCCGCCCGTCCGTGACCTCTAGCATCATCGCGTGCAGCATGTCCTCGCGGTTCTGTTCGGTCTCGTCATTGGGGATTGGGTATCGTCCGTGTCGGAACTTATGGTATCGTCTGCCGTTCCGGAAGCTGTGCTCGTAGACACTCGAATTCAGCGACGTCGAATCGGTTCTGTCGTCGGCTATTGACCCCTCGTCAAAAACGCTCGGCGTAAACTCGCCTTCGTCGTCGAAACCCCCGGCTTCAAGTGCATCCCCGGCAGGCGTCTCTTCGGAAGGGCCGTAAATGCCGGGAGCTGGGTCCGGGGCCGCCTGAGCGACTTGTTCCGTTGATGTCGTTGTCGCTTCTGCATCAGCTGTCGCTACGGGCGTCTGCTCGGTGCTGGAACTGCCGGTCGTCGGTGAGGCGATTCTAGGGACTGTGGCATCACCGTCAGTACGTATAGCTTGCTTCAAGATTCGGAACTACCAAGTCATGCCACCATAGGAGGGGCCCCCAGGAACCTTCGTATGACAGGGTCGCTCTGGTGAGAATAAGGTTTGGCTCACCGCCTGCACTGTCCCCTTGAGGGCTGACCGGACGACTTCCGCTTCGACTTCTAGGCTTGTCTCCCGTGCTCATCGTCGCGATTCGTTGTAGTTTAGTAGAAGCGCATGCAGTGTGCAAGGATGTCTATTGGAAGCCGCAAACCACAAAGCATAGAGACCGCGAGGGGTCAATTGTTCCAAGGAGTGACTGGCTGACGTAAAGACGGAATAGCGGCAAAAGAGGGAATGTCGCTCCTCTGTTGTGATTGCGACAGAGCGTCTTTATCTAGGTAAGACTCCTCCAACCTTGATAAACCTTGAACCGGGCGATCGGGTGTTTGATTAAATGCCAAAGTCTATCTGAGTCAGGCGTACGGGGGCGGGGCTCGTGGTAAGCAGAAGGCCCTACTCAAGTGACGTTCCCGGGCGGCGAGCGTGCAGTGCTAACGGCTTCAGACTTGGTACGGGAAGTCGTTGAAACAGCAATGAGGCTGATTATCAGAAAGGCAGATAAAGCAGTAGGAAAAATGAGTTGAGAGGCGGAGTTGGGCGAATAAAGCATCGACAAGCTGGTGTTATAGCACGACCATGACAGCGATGGCCACGGCTTGCCGTCCTAAGACATGATGCTACACGGGTGGGCTAGTTCGCGGAAAAGCGCCACCGGCTTCGCAATATCCAAGAACGGTAATTACCTCGTGGAGCTGGGTTGTCGCGGCAGATGCGCATGCATACTACTAAAGCCGTTGTCTGGTTGCAGCGACGAAGGCGGCCAGACATTGGATGACCCCACGACCCCTCATTCGGATTGAAAGTTCGAGACCACGCCGGTCGATAGTCACACTAGTTAACTACACTAGTAGTCTCTTCATCTCTCTCGCCGAGAAGCTCCACCCGGTGCTGGTGCTGCTAGGGTTTATGGGCTGATGGGTAGTGGGGGGGAAGAGGGTGATCGTCCCATGAACCAATGTCTGCCTTGCTTGCCGCCCTACCTTGCAGGAGGAGCGGCGTGGCACACATCAGATCCCGATTCATCAGGTAGCGCTCATCGGACCTCATCTGGGCCGTCAACGGCGCTGCAACCTTTTACCAGGTGCCCGGTTGCCAGGTTGGATCGGGAAACGCCCAAAGCCCCCTTATTAATACTAGCCCTGTTTCTCTTGCGCACGTGTGCACCTCCATCTGGCCAGTCATCAATATGGCTCAGCTTGCCCCGTCCATGTCGACCAGGTCTGTAGGAGACTGTCGCGCCCGCACGTTTTGCAGCTCTCAAAAGGGCAACCTTGCAGAAATGCCTCAAGCAGACGAGCGTGGAAAACTGACGAGCCTACGGATACTGTGTCATATATCCGCCGATGGGTCGAGGCTCTCGTTGATAGGTCAGGACGGCACGCACACGCGTGTCTGATCCTCCTGCAGCGCAGATGCGCATGCCCACCCAATGGCCTCCGCTATATATACATCTTTACTTGCGAGGCCTAGTTGTGACCGCGGCAAACTGCATCTCCCCGTACTGAGGTGGTGGTGGCATAGCTAAAAAAGCAAGCGGCCCCAGGAGAGTTTTAATCGATTCCGTTTCACTTGTCACTCGTGTATTAACCATGCACACGGCAGACGGATGGTTCCTTGAAAAAGAAAGTCTTTGCAAAGCTAGCCTAGCATGTATCATCAATGTAGCAATGATGACTAGCGAATAATTTACCGAAGGGAGCAGATATTAGGGAGGCTGATAGGAATTCAATACATTTGGTTAGCCCCATAAGTTGGGCCCTGACACCGAGAAGTATCGGCCTGCCAATATCGGGGTATTCCTCAGCTCTAAAACTTCATCTAGCATTACTGTCATGCCGGCACTCGAACCGAGATGTTATGTGCGGGCTCCTTTATGAATCTGGCTGTGGAAACGGAGGCCCATCGGACACGGAATGAGACGAAGGAAGTACATGTACCCATCAGACCCAAAAGTAGCAGCGGAACACAACAGACCTGGTGATAGCGCAGTCGAAAAATAATGAAGAGCATGAAATAGACATTTCAAACCCGTCGCAATTCTCCGATACTTATCACAATCCCCGAAACTTACCATCCTCCAGTCGCAAACCCGATTTCCCCTAGTATTAGTCCAGGGAGCCAGAGCCGGCATTTGCTGAGTATTTACGACCCGCCGAAAGTGATTGGGCATACCGTATGCTTGGAAACCGTCGAAACCCAAGTTACGGAGCGTTAGAGTCAGGCACTGAGCCGGGGGCGTCGTAGGTATTTAGAAGGTCAAGCCCAGAGCGTATAACGGCCACAGATGTCTTTGATACTATCCCAAAGGAGGCGTGGAGTAATGGGCTCGCGGTTGTGCATGCTGCTCTTGCTGGGGTCTTCGCGGAGGACTCTGTTGACGATGATAGTTTCTTGCCTATAATACCAATCAGCGACAGTTCAGGGGACGTAGCATACGGAAACCTAAGCTTACCTGTCTGTGAATCAGCCTTTTTCCCCACGAAACCAACTCGCGGTCTGGCAAGGCCCTGCCGGCATGAGGATGAACCCAAAGATGTCAATCACAAGTGTTAGAAGTCCCTTAACCAGAAATAATCATCTCTATCTAGCTTGCCTTTCCAGACCACGCATGGGGAGGATTCCATAGGCAAAAAATCGCTGACAGAATGTCAGCAATACTCATGGCCGTCCAGAAAAGTCCAAGCCGAAGGGAAAGCTCGCAGTGCTTGTAGAAATAAGAAAGATAGAGAGTTATCTTGACGAGTACACAGGTCAGCATTTTATTACAGACACCGTAGAGTTTTCTTTCCTATATCAGGTATGAAACCACCCTGTAATAAAACCAATAGTGCTCGGCAAGTAAGGAAGGAATCTCTTCCGCTCAGCCAAAATTGGCATCTGGCGACGATGCTCCACAACACTATCTGTGTTGGGATCCAGCGGTCTGGTCCAACCAGCCCACTTGGAGACTAGCTGAGATGGAAGTTCAGAACAGAGAAATGCAAGCTGAAAGACGGTATTGCCAAGATTGAAGTCTGAATGATTATTTAGCCTCGTGGAGGGGCCATCCGAAGCTGGGGTACGGACCGTCGGTTGTCATGCCCAAATCTCCTAACATGTTATCCGTGTTCGCTGCAGAATGCCAATATTAGATTTCCAAGGTCCCTTGCCGCGGAAGTGGAAGTTACGTGCCTTGGCTGATATTGGCGCGGTCAAGTTCAAGTGCCATAAACACTAACCAGAATCGTCAATAACGGCCTGAACAATCTCACTTCAATGACGGTGGTGACTCAACTGATGCAGGCCCAGATCATGATCCTGAAATCAATCTTGCGCACTAGTTGTTATGTTAAGATTTGCTGCAGAATCAATGTTATGTTACGGACGTGGTCTCATACCTATGGCATACTCTTCTGTCCAGGTCCATCTAGCCAGTGGATCAAACCGGTGATAGTTCTCCCTGGAGTCTTTCATGTTAGATCCCTTTGTATGTCTATACGATTCCATAGGAGTGACTTGCCAGTCAGGTCGTGGATGATATTGCTGGGCGGAACCCGGGTCATCGAAAACACTTGGCTTAGAATCATCAGCCCACGATAAACACATGATGTTTGTGACACCTTTTATCTGGATGGCGATCGCAGACGGGTCGTAGGACTTATCGCGTTGAAACCAAAATCGCTTTTCTTCAATGGGTGCCCCCAGAGGGGGTGCGCCATCCAGCGAGATCACTGTTTGTCCATAATCGCCCTTACTCACAGGGTCTTTTGCCAGCACGGTTGTCATGGTTTACAGCCAAATACTGCGACGCCAGGATGGTAGGGTTGAATCTGGACAGTGAGGAGGTAAGGTTTCTCCTTGGAGCCGGACGTGGCTGTCACTTCTTACACAACCTCATGTTAAGTAACTGGGTTGGCGAGCGTCGCTCGAGCTCGAATATCATAGGGATCTTTCACTATCGGAGTGACACTACAAGCTTATTATACTGTACGGCGATGACGACTTAGTTCCACCAAATCACGTCCAGGGGCGTTGATGTGCCGGGGTCGTGCACACGTAGGCCGACTTATTATGGCTATGAGTAGCCTCATCTTCATATGCTTTCAAAAACAAAAATCTGTATATATATGGCCTACTTTCTTCGCCAGATTTATGAGCCCAGCTCGCCAAGAGAACTACAAGGGCAATTCCCATACTATCTAGCGTTCGCAGGCCTTGCAAGCTGAAAATCTTAAGGAGCCATACCATCAAATCCGAACGTTCTTATCCAAGGCATCATTATGCTGGCTTGAAAGCAACAACATTGAGGAGAGTGATTGGGTGGAGCAGGCGGACCTGAAAGAGGGCGTGCTGCCACTTCATCCGGCTTGGCCACGACCTTAATCGTCATCGTCCTTTACTCTGACGCATGGCACCACTTTAGGAGCCTTATCAACATTCAACTTGAGTCTCGTAGCGTTAGCCTGCTGAGTTACGATTATGTAATGCCAGAAGTAATCAAATGCCAATGTCAATCGAGATAATATGGACCCAACATCAGAAAGCCGGGTTAGCAAATGCAGAATACTTGCATTAACTGATAGGAAGGTTACAGTCCGAAATCGTTGCCACGAATTCAATAATTGCTCAAATTATGCAAGACGAGAGTTATGGTTGGTTCATGAGAGGATCATCCTGTATCCGCACCAAAGTTTCTTCTTATCCCCAACCACTAAATACATCCTCAATTCTTGACCAATACGAGTCATTCGATGTCACACCAATCATTGGGCGTGAATTTCCCAAAGCAAATCTAGTTGAGTGGCTTAATGCCGCCAATGCCGACGAATTGATAAGAGATCTTGCCATTGCCAGTGAGACAAGAAAAGAAGTAATTACATGGGTATGGCAGCTAATGAAGCATCAGTCTCTCAACGGGGCGTTGTCTTCTTCCGAGCGCAGGACAACATCACAAATGAGTTGCAAAAGCAATTGATTCTCCGACTCGGAGAGCTAAGCGGTCGGCCTGCCGAGTCGGGACTCCACATTCACCCGGTCCTCAACTCGGACCGCGAGTTAGGCGGATCTGACCCGGAGATCAGCACCATCAGCTCCTTGCAGAATAAGAAGTACTTCCGCAAGTTTCTGGAGCGCGAGGGGGTTAGCTCCAAGAAGCAGACTACTGCACAGTGGCATAGCGATATCGCGTTTGAGCCTGTGCCGGCCGACTACTCATCGCTGCGCCTCGTTCAACTGCCGAAGACGGGTGGTGGTAAGTCGAACCGAAACAACCAAGGCAGTTATAGGACAATCAGTTGACGCTTAGGAGACACCCTCTGGGCGTCTGGTTACGAAATCTACGACCGCCTTAGCACGCCTTACCAGAAATTCCTGGAAAGCCTTACCGCCACCTTTGAACAACCTGGTTTTGCCGCCGCCGCCGAGCAGTCCGGGTTCACTTTATATGACAAGCCCCGCGGCAACCCGAAGAACATCGGTAGTATCCTCAAGGCTGTACACCCCGTTGTACGGACCAATCCGGTCACCGGATGGAAGAGCGTCTACCCAGTCGGCGGCCACGTGAAGCACGTCAACGACGTCACTCCAGAGGAAAGCAAACACCTTCTTGACTGGTTATTGGATCTTTTGCAGAAGAATCACGAGATTCAGGTCCGTTTCAGGTGGCAAAATGCCAACGACATTGGTAAGTGGATGGCCTGTGGACTTGTGGCGAATAGAGGATGCTAATCAAAACCTGCAGCCGTCTGGGACAACCGCAGCACCTTGCATACTGCGACCTTTGACTACGATGACCAAGCCGAGAGGTTTGGCAACCGAGCAGTGGGTACCGGCGAGGCACCTTACCTGGACCCCAACAGCAAGGGGCGTCGTGAATCTCTGGGTATTTCTCAAGCCACAAACGAATAAGTTTGGTCGAAAGAGCAAAAGAATTGCTGATAATCATGATTGGGAAGCCATAGCACCAGTTACTTGTGCTATTTTAAAACAACGCTATGAGTTGTGTTTTGCAACTACTCCATGCATCATCCAATATCATGGGGAGGATGAAGTGATTGGGTGAGATGGCAAAGTTATCTACTGTTTTGATTGCTAATATTCGCATCTAAGCATTTATAAAACCGATGGCTTCAGTGTACTGTTTCTCATTCCCCTCCTGACGATAGGTTCGTGGGGAGCATTAACGTTGAGGTCAAAGCGACGGGTCTTTCGTCTGACAAGAAAGTTAATGCATGACAGGTGACGTCACACTATTGTTTTGCAACTCGAACATCCGCGGCCAACTACAGATGTTAACTAATGTCCAATTTCCGAAGTTAATTTACAGGAGCTTTACTGCGCTTGCGAATCTCAGCTGACTACCTCGGGCTGTTTTAGGGATATCTGTATGTGACTTGGTAAGATTCAGAGCATCCATCTCCTCGAGAGCATTGACGCAACCGTTTCTTTACTTCGCTTGTTTCTCACCCTGCTTGGCATCGCCTTCCTTCGGTATCCTAATCCCGATCCCAAGCACGAGCAGGCATCGCACGACTAGCATTGGAGCCGTCGTCCAGAAGACAACGTAGTCCTCCACCGTCCACAGAGACCTATCCAACCATATCCCCCATCCGCCGACAGCCTGCGCGGTGCCATGAGCATAAGCGGCGTCGCTCAGGAGCATTCCCGCACAGATGACGCGCCACAAGCTCAGATCGTCGAAGAGCCGCAGGACCACGCCCTCGACGAAGGCAATAAAGAGCCACCCGCCGCCCACTTGTGTGTAGAGGAATCGCGTGTCGGGCGTGTACGGCATCGCGTTGCGCGTCATTCCTGCGAGATACTGGTGCGGTGCGTGCAAGACCATGACGGCGCCGAGGATAGCCAAAATGGGTTCGATGGTAAAAATGAACTGGTAAATTCCCGGCACTACGGCCGAGGCCTTGACAATTGCTCGATGCGAAGCCATCGTACCGGGCAGTCTTCGTGCCGCAGGTCTCTCCGAGCTAGTGATGTCGATGACGAATTGGTCGCACCTCGAACGCAAAATCGTCGAGCTCGATCCGTGTGGTATCTTTTGGCGTCGCTATTGTCTTTCTGTGCAGCAGGCAGATGCAGGTCTGGGGTATTAAGAGTTGACCGGATTTGCGAAGAAGGATGCGATCAGAAGAATATCAGTTGTCCAAAGGAAATTTGCAGCTGGTAGCTTTATTATTGTCCCACTCCCCCCCAAAGCTTATCCCAGGCAGGGGGGGATGAAACAACAAAGTTCGCCCACCCGGCTGCGATGGGAGCTCTACCCAGGCAAAACAAGCTACATCCTGCATACATGGACCCTACAAGCTTCGTGGTGGGGAGACACGGCCCATAATAAAGTTATTTCGCTGAGGCCGGGGCATGAATGCTGAGGCCACCCGCACGACGTGCTGATGTCTGATTCGTCAATGATGAGTTACCCAACAACATTAACCCAGTCACAGCCAATGAGCTAGTTATAGGCTTAAATTACTCCAGACTATTGTACCTAAGACAACAAGCCGCGCGAAAGCCATTGCGCAGAATCTGCGTTTGGAGCTTCTTTAGGTCATTACCCTCTAGCCAATAGGGTGAGCTGGGTGATTCTTGCAGCTTTAGCTCACCTTACACAAGAACATAGGTGAGGCCAGGGTGAGGCCAGGGTAAGGCCAGGGTAATGTTAGGGTAAGGCCAAGGTAAGGCTTAGGTAAAGCTAAAGTAATCTATATAAGTTAGAATTACTAAAAAGATAAAGATAGACTAGTGTAATCCTATAGTAGTAGCACTAGTAACTACTCTAAATATATTTTATAACTTAAGTTCTTATATAAAGGACTTTTAAAAAGCTAGTTTATAAGTCTTATATTTACTATAATATAAAGAGAGTATAACTATAGGTAAGACCTTAGCTACTACTTATATTTAAATAGTTATATAATATTAATTACTTTTTATATTACTAGTATTTACTTTACTTTGTTTTTTTAACTACTTTAAACTAATTAGTAGATATATATAGGTTCTAAAAGCTTACTTTAAAATTACCTAGTCTTTAAAGAGGCTTATTTATTTTATAAAGTTTTAATAAGATATATTATAGTAGAAGCTATATAGTAAAAAAGAGAATAAATATACTTATACTTAGTTACTTTAGCTAGTACTTACTAAAGAACTATTATAAGATTTTATTTCTAGTATATAAGTGTTATTTTAGTAAAATATCTAAAAGGTAGTCCTTATAAGGGCGTTAACTAACTAACCTTCTATAGAAGTAATCTATATTTATTATGACTTATCCTATAATCTAAAGATTAATAATAGCCTTTTAATAACTACCTTTTAGCGCTAAAGTGTATAAGAATACTAGACAAGAAATCTATAATAAAAAGTAAAAACTAAGGAAAAAGCTTAAGTATAGTAGTATATATAAATAAACTAATAACTAGGTATTTAGAAACATTAGGTACTAATTATAAGGTAATAATTTTCCTAAGCCTACTATAGTAAATATATTCTATTTATAAGGCCTAGTATAAAAAGTTTAATTATAGCTTTTACTATTTTACTTACTACTATACTCTAAGACTAGTACTAATAAAGAGATAATATTATTAATAGTTATAGTATTTTTATACTATCTTATCTAAGAAGAGTACACTATACACTAGCGCTAGCCTTTATTAAGGGATATACTCCCTAAGACTTCTTCTAATTAGATAGTATATAGCCTTTTTTTCTTTAATTATACTATACATTATAGTCTAAAGTCTCTAAAGCTACCTAGGATAAGTTCTTACGTTAGAAGCCTAATTATTTATCTTAGCTATAAAGCTATAAAAGGCTATTATTAGAGTAATATAACTAGATAAGTAGTCTTTATTCTAGGTTAATATTTAACTAATATTAGTAATACCTATATTTACTTATTAATAGGCTTTAATTAGTGTTATAGTTTATAATTAATACTTTAACTATCTACTAAACCTTACTTCCTAAATATAACTACTAACTAAAGTAGTAGCTAATATAATACTAATAATTATATATAGCTATTATAGTAATATAGTATTAAATATAACTTTACTAGTAGAATTATTATATTTACTACCTATATTTACATTAGTAATATATTTTCTAGCTATTAAGTCTAGCTTAGCTTAGCTTAGTTTACCTTAGTCTACCTTAGTCTAACTTAGTCTACCTTAGTTTTACTTAGTTTTACTTAGTTTTACTTAGTTTAGCTTAGTTAGTCTAGTATAGTATAGGTTACTATATCCTCTATAGATAGTATATTAAGAAAGGGCAGGGCATCTAGGCCACCTAACAAAGGAAAAGAGGAATAGTAAAACATAGGAAAACCACCTACACTATAATAACGTCTAATAATAATAATATATATACTAATTAATAAGTCTACTAATTCTTAGACCTAATCTATAAAGATACTAAAATAAAAGTATAAATTAATAAAGTAATTACAAAAAGAGTAAATTTCCTTAAATAAATAAAAG
The DNA here is from genome assembly GCF_030913465.1 of Colletotrichum navitas. Classification (NCBI taxonomy): domain Eukaryota; kingdom Fungi; phylum Ascomycota; class Sordariomycetes; order Glomerellales; family Glomerellaceae; genus Colletotrichum; species Colletotrichum navitas. The sequence continues at coordinate 74,633 of NW_026850684.1, forward strand.
TATAGTAATAACTAGTAGTATATTTCTATATAAAGTATTAAGGCTAATAATAATAACTATATATAAAAAATAATTATATATAAGGGAATATATCCCTCTTAACCCCTTCTTAGGTCTATAAATCCCTTTTTTAATAGGTAGATAGCCTTCTTATTAATCTATTCCTTAAGTTAACTACTATATAATTCTTAAGACTATACTACCTAACCCTATTATAATTATCCCCTTAGACCTATTACCTTAACCTTAAGTAAAAAGTCTAACTAATTCTTAGACCTAAGAACTAAAGAAAGAACCTAAAGAAATAAAAGAAAGAAAAAGAAGAAATAGTTTAGTACTTATAGTAGCGCTTAAGTTACTTTAGTAGCTTAAGGCTTTTTTTTACTTTTACCTTTATAATAATATTACTATATCTAAGTTTATAACCTTTTATACTATAAGAAGTCTATAAAGTCTTTTTATTAACTTAGTCTTATTTAAGTCCTTAATATAGTTAGAACTAACTTTCTTAGGAAAATAAATATAAAAAATTATAATAATATATATAATTAAGGGTATTAGCCTTAGTTTATTTTTATTAGTTAATATACTAGTTTATAAAAGATTCTTAAGAGTAATAGTATATATCTAGGTTACTTTATAAAGCTAAATACAGTAGGTAATAAAGGATAATTAGGCTTTTATTAACTTTAAGGTTTTATACTTAAGCCTTAAGATCCTTATTATCTAGAAGACTAGGTAGTATATCTAATAATAAAGAATCCTTTTTATTATTCCTAGTTTAGGTCTATAAATTATTAACTAGACTTACTTAACCTATTTATACTACTATAAGCACTATTAAAAAAAAGGGTTTTTATAAAAGTTATTTTTTAAGTGTATAATAATATATAAAAGAAAGTTTCTATATATATTATTATACTTATAAAAGTCCCTTAAAATAATAGATATAACTTATAAAGTAATAAGGACCTATCTAGGTTTTATATAGTTCTTGTTAAATTAACCTATCTCTAAGAATTTAGAAGATAATATACCTAGGTAAAGAAAGGTTCTAGTCTACTCTACTGCCTAGAGACTATAAGTAAAGCTATTATCTTATTACTATATATTAACTATATATATACTTAATTTAATAATACTAAGAAGGTCTATAGGTGTACCTAAATAGTAATACTACTCCTAAAGTAATTTAATTATATTTATAAATAATAAATTTAATATAGTTAAATAGGTAATAGATTTAATAACTATCTAAGAGCTAGAGCTACAGCTAGCAAAGGCTAGTCTTATAGACTAGCGACAGGTAGGGCCTAGTAGGGCACCAGCTGTCGGCAGGATATTGGCCTGACTGATGGATCCACTGGCAAGGCTAAGAAAGTAGATCTAAAGGTTAGCTGTATATTGTCCTATGATAAGTGCCCCCCTAATAATAGAAATAATTATTATATAGCAATTATTTAATATTGCTAGCTAATAGGGCAGTTAACTGTGTGCCTTAGGCTTCTATAAGGCTGTTGTAGCTGTTGTAGAAAGGGTATACCTAAGGGTTAATAGTCCTTGTTATAGTTATTATTATTACTATAACTATTACTATATTTATTATTACTGTATTTATCCCTATAGTTATTAAAGTCCTTATATTTATTAGTGTTATTTTTAATAGTGTTACTATTATTATTACTACTGTAATCTTAGTTATTATTACTAGCTAGGTAGTTAGGTTAATAGTAGTTAGGTTAGTACCCTAGTTAGTTAGGTATATACGTAGGCTAGCTGTAAGTTAGCTAGCTAGGCGTATATAAGTATAGGTATAGACCTTAGGCTAGTTAACTATAAGCTAGCTAGCTAAGCGTATATATAGGTTATTAATATATAGGTTAGTTAGTTATATACGTAGGCTAGTAGTGTTAATAGTTATATACTAGCTAATAATAGGAGAGTTAGCTAAATGCTAGTTAACTATAGGTAAGTTAGCTAGATACTAGTTAACTATAGGCAAGTTAGCTAGAAGTAGGCTAGCTGTTAGCTACTAGCTAGCTGTTAGATTTATTAAAGTTATAGTAATAATCCCCTATGTAAATAGATCTATTATTATTATCCTAGGGACCTGTTTCTATAGTATAACTAGTAGTATTATTATCTTTATTATCTTTATCTTCTTTATTATCTTTATCTAGGGTATCTTAACTATAGTACTAGGCAGCTTTATAAGGTAGTAGTAGTAGTAGTAGCTAGTAGACTTAGCGTTAAAGGGACTAGATTTCCTCCTTCTGTTCTTAAAGGCGCTAATAGATAGGTTTACCTCTAGGTAGGTAACCTCCTCTAAATCTAGGGTGTATTTAATATAGCTTCTAAAGGCGTAGCTAGGCATATGACTTAGGGCTGCGTTAGGCCGTTGGTTAGGTATACACTAGCAATAGTGTTAGTAGCAGTAGCTTAGAGTATTTTACTACTAGCTAGAGGTTTTATATATCCTTTGCCTATTTACTCTCCTATTAGACTATATCCTCCTAGTTCTAGATTAGTATTATCCTTTAGCAAAGGGTAGTAATAGTAGTATAAAACTTTATAGCTAAGAAGAGGGTTAGTACTACTAGTAATATAGACTATTTACTTATAGGTAAAGAGGGTAGTAATAAGATAGTTATTATTAATAGTAGGGATAGTAAAGTTAATAAAGGTAATAAGTGTAATAGAGAGAGTAATAGGGGCTAGTAGTCTAGTAGGTAATAAAAAAAGGTATTTTATAATATAAAGTCTTAATAGTAAAGTTAGTAGTAATAGGTGTAGTTATTAGCGTATATATAATAAAAAAGCGTAGATCTTAAAGAAAATCTAGTACTACACTTATAGTAGGGCTCTAGTTAGTAATATTACTATTTAAGGGCTTTAATTAACAGTAGCTCTAGTAGTAGTAACCTTAATATATAAAGGGGTAAAATAACTAATATAAAGGAGTATAAAGAAAAGTAAAAAAAGTAAAGTTATTAAAGTAAATATTAGTAATAGTAGTAGTAACTAGAGGTATAGTAGATTTAGCTAGATAGGTTAGTCTAGTGTAGGCTAACAGTAGTAAAAAAATCTACTAGTAGGCGTATATTAGCAGCTAGGCTAGTAAAAGGATGCCTTTAATTAGTTACCTTTAAGATAACTAATTAAATAGCTCTTAATAGTAATTTAGTGTATTTGCCTTTTATTATAAATTTAATAGCAGTAGAGGGTTAATTACCTATAGTATTATAACTAGTTATACTACTACTTAATATAGTTAAATAGGTAATAGATTTAATAACTATCTAAGAGCTAGAGCTATAGCTAGCAATAGCTAGTCTTATAGACTAGTAATAGGTAGGGCCTAGTGGGGCACTAGCTGTTAGCAGGATATTAGCCTAACTGATGGATCTACTAGTAAGGCTAAGAAAGTAGATCTAAAGGTTAGCCGTATATTATCCTGTGATAAAATTATAGACAGAAGTTTAACTAGAATCTATAAAATAAACCTTACTATTAATCTAGTTAACTAGGAGTAAAGCCTAGTGTTACCTTTTATAGTTAAAAAAAAAGATAAAGATATTAGTGTTTATAATATTCTTAATATCCCTCTTTATAATATTAATAGTATTAAGTATAATAGTGTAACTAGGTATCTAACTAATACCTATAAATAGTATATACTAGGATCTTTTTATACTATAAGCTTTAAATTTAATTAAGGTAATAATTTCCTTATTATTAAAGGGTTCTTTCTTTTATAAGGTACTAGTAGTATTATATAGATTTAAAGAATATTAAACTATATTCTAATTAATAGTGTTATCTATATATATTTATTATTTTATTAGTTTAAATTAGGCCTAAAGATAGTAGTATAATTTATCTATAGCTTTATCTCTTAGAGGTAAATACTATTTAGTAGTAGAGACTAGGTTAAACTAGTAAAGAAATAGAGTAGTATACTTTTTTACTAGTAAATACTTATTAACGCTATTAGCTTTAGTATAGTAGTAAGTACTATAATTAAAAAAAGTAAAATATAGTAACTTTATAGCTAATATAGATCTATTTTCTTTAAGTCTTAGTATTTAGTAGTTACTATAGGATTAAGTCTACTAATTACCTTTTGCCTATAGTCTATAAATAATAGGCTTACTATAGGTTAAGTTCTAAATTATAGGTATTTAGCCTTAATAGATTAGTTACTATATAATAGGAGTAGTTACCTATAGTTAAATAGGTAATTTAGGAATTCCTATTAATATTAATAAAGAAGTAATTTACTATAGGATATT
>NW_026850685.1:0-75136 GCF_030913465.1 Colletotrichum navitas
TAAAAATAGAAACTATATTAAGTAACTTTTATAATAATTCTAAGATTTATACTATATATTAATTATATAATTAAATATTTATAACTTAGTTTAAAAAGCCTTATATTTTAAAAAAAATATAAATTCTATATAAAATACACTTTTAAATCTCTAAAGATAAATACCTTAGACTTTATTTATACTAAAGTAATACTTTAGTATTAAAAAGATAAGACTTAGTACCTTATAGCTTTTTATTTAAAAATAATAATAAAAGCTAAGATTAACTATATAATCTATAATAAAGAACTACTAGTAGTAATTTTAGCCCTTAAAGAATAATACTTAGAGTTAGTAAGCTATTACTAAAGATTTAAAGTAGTTACTAACTACTAACTACTTTTATACTTTTTAATAAAGAAAGGTAATTAATTAAGATACACTAGGAATTAATATAGACACACTAGCCTTATAGATATACTACTATTTACGTTTTTAATTAGTTTAAAAAAAATTATTAGTATAACTAAATTCTACTAGACCTATAGAAGGTACCTCTCCTTTTCTTATTCTTCCTTATAATAAGGTTAATTTATTTAACCTTAGTTTTATTTATATTATTTACTTATAATAGCCTTATAAGATAGTCTAAGGTATAATATATAACCTACTTACCCTCTTACTATAGGTTATATCTTAAGAGAGTAACTAGTAACTAATTATAACCTACTATTATTATCTAGCTACTTACTATTATCTTTCTCCTCTAAAAGTAACTATCCTAGTGTTAGCTAGTTCTATAGAGCTAGTAATCCTAAGGGGCAGTATAACCTTCTAGCTAAGCTCCTATTAAGCTTATTATAAGATATATAACCTTTTTTATACTATAAACTATATTACCTTAGTATAAAGTTAATACTTTACTTTACTTAATATTTCCCTAAGGGGATAATAAAAACTTAGTAGACTATTCTCCTTTAGCTTTCTCCTAAGTATAGCCTCTCCTCTTATAATAAATAGTCTTAGTAACCTTTTTATCTTACTATATAGTAGTTTAATAGTACTTTTAACCTTATTTAATAGGTTATTAAGACTAATTAATAGCTAATAATAGTACTTTTTTAATAGTAAGAGTATACTTATTAATAATAAAAATAATAAAGTCTTTAAGCTAATTTACTACCTTATTTACTACCTTAATAATAATCCTTTTCTCTAAGTAAAGTATTTTTTTAAACTATAGCCTTATACTATACCTTAAGTAACTAATTTTTTTCTCTTCTTATATTTAATATCTTAAACCTACTAATACCTAGTAAGCTAGAATAAACCTTTAATACTCTTTTTTATTAAGTTAATACCTTTATAAAAGCTAATAGATTTAGTATTATAAAGTATAGTAAAAAGAAAGTCTATAGCTATCTTAAGTAATACTACCTCTAATATAATTAGTTTAGTAACCTTAAACTACTAAAAGGTAATAGTATATAATAATATATATCTTAGAAATATAGTTATTAATAGTAAGTTATTATAGAGGCCTAAGAGAAAAGTAAATAGCTATTATATTATTACTTATAAACCTAGTATAGTTAGTATAACTATAGCCTTAGCCTTAAAGTATTTATATATCTTTTTTATTATAGGCTTACTTAGCTTATAATAAATATAATTAATATAATAAGCTAGTAAGTTAGTATTTAAGTATATAATATATATACTATTATTTAAAAGTAGTTCCTAGATACCTTATTTACTTAATAAAATATTTATAATACTAAAGCCTATATAACCTAAAAGAAGTTAAATAGCTATTTACTAACTATAGCTTTAATTAAGCTATTTAATAAATAAAATATCTTATATATAGTAAAGTAAGTAAATAATAAGCTAGACTACCTTATTAGCCTTATCTAGACCTTTTTTTACTGTCTTTAAATATAGAAGTAATTCCTTAAAGTAATTAGTTTTAATAACACCTATAACACTAACTACTTTAAACTTTTACTTTTCTAGGCTACTAGATAAACCTACCTTAGGTCTATTTATAATACTATATTTAGTCTTATTAATAATAAAAGGCTAAAGGGTTTTTAGTTTTTCTTAGTAATATTTACTAACTTATAGACTAATACTTAGTCTATTACTTTACTATTATTATTATACACTATAATAAGTAAATAAAGGCTATACTAAATAAGTAGTTCCTAAGAGCCTAGTAATAACTTTATATTTACTATATTAACTTTAATATTATACTTAAGGCTAAGTAAAAGTAGCTTAAGGACTTTACTTATAGTAGTAATAGTAGTAAGTCTAATAATAAGGCTTATTAGTAAATAATATAAGTAATAGCCTAGCTTAGTAATAAGGACTAGGCTTATATTAATATACTAGTAAATACTTTTCTTTATATATATTATAAGGTCCTTATAATATAGAAGCTTATTATTTTTACTAAGACTAAGTATACCTTTAAGGAAGCTTAGATAAAGCTTTATAAAGAGTTTATTAACTAATACCTAATCCTCTAGTATCTTTATATAATATACTTACCTTTAAAAGTATAGTAGGCTTACTACTTTATCTAAAAATACTAGAACTTTAGTATTTATATTACCTTTAGTATAAAGTTAATTAATAATAATATTAAAGGCTATCTCTTAAATAGTCTTAGTTACTTATATTAACTTATTAATATTATATAAGATATAATTAATAACTAAGAGTTATACTTTAGGTAAATTTATATTAAAAATAAAGTCCTTAGAAGCTAAGAGTATATAGGTACTTACTTTAAGCTCTTTAGTAAACTTTAGATAATATTTTTCTTAAAGTATTTAATATTAATTAAAAAGTAATACTAGCTAGTAAAGAAAGTAATACTTTTTATTAAGAGACTATTCTTAGACCTTATTAAAGAATATAGTCTAGACTATATTATTTAAACTAAACTTAGTATCTTATACTACTATAAGATCTTTACTAAGATACTTAATTTAGTAGCTTTTAGTAAGTAAAAAGTATACCCTTAGTAGTGTCTTTAAGAGATATCTTTTTTTAATTTATACTAGTAACTTCTTAATCTAAAGATTATAGTATCTCTTTATAGTAAGCTAAAGAATATAGTATAGCTTATTTATTATAATTATTTTTACTAAAAAAAGCTACTTAATAAGCTAAACTTATACCTTTAGTAAAAGCTAAAGTATAAGTAGTAAAAAGTAAGGTTACTTACTAAGAAGTAAAATAAGTTAATACTAGCTAGATTTATATAAATATAAGTTAACTAAGTTAAAGCTAGATTTTTACTTTATTTTAGTAATAAATAAGAAGCTAGTCTAGTGTTCTTAGTAAAAAAAGGATAATAAGGAATTATATATATAAATAGCTACTTTAGCCTAGTATTTAAAGGATATAAAGTTAATAAAAAATAGTTAGTAATAATAATAAATCCTTATAGCTATATTATAATAAAGTAGCTAGATAATAGGTATTTTAAATATAAAAAAGGTTACTTTTCTTAGGGTAAATAAGAACTAGGCCTAGTAAAAGGGCTAACCTTTATAGCTATAGGAAGTAGGCTTAATAGGGGGCTTTTTTTATAGCTATAAGAAGTAGGCCTTATAAGAAGGCTAACCTTTATAGCTATAGGAAGTAGGCCTAGTAAGAGGGCTAACCTTTATAGCTATAGGAAGTAGGCTTAATAAGGGGGCTCTTTTTATAGCTATAAAGTAAGGTTAATAAGAGGGCTTTTTTTATAGCTATAAAGATAGTGCTTTTTATAGAGGCTATTTTCTATAGCTATAAAAAGAACCCCCCTTATAGAGCCTATTTCCTATAGCTATATAGGTTAATTAGTTAATAGTAGAATAGAATAGTAGAATAGCTATATTAGTGTAATTACCTTTACTGCCTTTATAAGGATATACTATTTTTTTAAACTAATTAGAAACATAAATAGTAGTGTATTTATAAGGCTAGTGTATTTATATTAATTCCTAGTATATCTTAATTAGTTACCTAAAGAAGTTACTAAATAGTTACTAAGCTTACTAGGCTAAAACTATAGCTAACTTTAACATTATTATTTAGTATTACTTAAGAAAAAGAATATACTAGTAAATACCTTATTAAAGAAAAAAGAAGAATCTAGTAACCTAAAAGTTACTAAAAAAAGTAAACTATACCTAGGTATTATATTTACTTATACTATTTTCCTTTAAGATTACTAAAGAGCTAAAGTAGTTACTATAAGATATAGTACTAATACCTATAAAGACTACCTTAATAAAAATTATAGTTAATACTTTAACCCTAGAGAATAATCTCTAGGGATATTTACTAGTAAAATAAATCCTTTAGTTAAACTATAACTTTATTACTTTATTACTAAAGGTATTTTATAAGATTATAAATAAAGAATAAAAATACTAAAAACTTTAAGATAACTTATTAATAATAGACTATAAATTTATAGTACTCTTAGAAAAAAACTTATATACTTATATAATTTAAGAGGCCTATAACTAAAAACTATTTACTTACGTTAGCTATAATAAGATAATAAAAATCCTTAAGGAATACTACTACTAGCTTAGCCTTTTAGTTAATATAGAGAAATATATTTAAAACTACTATATATACTATAATAACTAAAAGCTATAAGATAAACCCTCTAGAGAACTTTACTTTTTACTTATCTTATATTACCTTTAGTAGTATATTACTATTAACTTTATATTTTATTAAAAAAATAAAAAAAGCTATAATAACCTTTAAGTATTAGTTAACTACTTAAGTAAATAAGCTATATTTATTTTTAACTTTAAAATAATTACTATAAAGAATATAGTATAGATATTTTATAAAAGAGTCTTTTTAACTTTTAGCTTACTTAAAACTATTACCTTAGACTAAGGTCTTTAGTTTATATTAGACTTTTAGAATAAGCTTTACTATATCTATAGTATTAAAATATAGCTATTTATTATAAACTACCTTTAGACTAATAAATAAACTAAGGTCTTAAACTAAGATATTATATAATAACTTTACTTTCTTATTAATTACTACTAGAATAACTAAAGTAATATAGTCTTAGTAGTAGACTTTACTTATTTAGCCTTCTTTAGTAAGACTACTAGTCTATTTCTTTATAAAGTTAAATTTAAAAGACCTCTAAGGTTAAGTTTTAATTAAGATAACTATACCTAGAAGTATAATAATACTAAGAAAAAGCTTAATAAAATAAACGCCTAGTACTAAGCCTAAAAGATCTATAAGTACTAGTAAATAGCTAAAAAGAATATAGAAATTACTTAAAAATAATACTATTATTATACTAACTAGTATAAATAACCTAATAACCTTTAAGTTAGTAATAAAGTTTTTATTAATATAACTTATTAAAAGTATAATATCCTTAATAAGCTTTAGAACTTATAGGTAGCTCCTTAGCCTATTATAGTAACTAGATTAAAAAAAACCTAGAAAGTCTAGTTACTCAAAAATATTAAGGCTTATCTAGTGTTTTACTTAAGTAAGCTTAAAAAAGCCTTTAATAACTTTTTTCTTAGATAATAATAAAAACTATTTTCCTTTATAATATTTAACTTTAGTAATAAACCTAAGTATAAAGTATTATAAGTACTAAAGTCTAAGATAAATTATAAAAGACTTTAGTACTAGGTTAATTAGTTATATTATAATAAAGACCTAACTTAGTATAATACTAAAAGCTTTTATTATTTACTAGTAGTACTATAGAGATTCTATAAAGAATACTTAATAGCTACTAGACCTTTAGTTAACCTACTTTAATAGTTATAGACTATAGTAAAAAACACTAAAGTACTTTTTTACTTTAATAATAATAAAGCTACTTAATAAACTATTAACTTACTACTACTTTATAAGCTAACTGATACTTTTTAGGCCTTAACTTTACTTTACTAGTTTTTATTTTAAAAAAGTATTTCCTAAAAAAAAGATTTATATAAGAAAATAAAATAATTAACTTATAAAAAAAAGGTTAATTTCTAAGGCTAACTAATAAATTCTAATATTATAAATAATATTACTAATAAAGAGGGAAGTAATATTATAAAGTAACTAAGACTATAGGCTATAATAGCTATACTAGTTATAGCTAATAAGCTATAGAGACTACTAAGGCTAAGTATAGACTACTAGAGGTTATATAACTAGGAAAAGGTTTATAAAGAATTTAAAGGCAAGGCTATAGAGAAAGGCCTTACTATAGTTTTCTTTTCCTTTTAATCTTAGAATCTTTATTCTAGGTAATATAGTTATAAGTTATTTAACCTTAGATATTACTACTATAGTATAATAACTCTTTACTAAGGTAGTATATTACTAATATATAACCTTTACTAGTTATTAAAGATAAAGAAGAAGAATAGTAAGTAGCTAAGATTTTAAGTACTAAGTAGTATAAGAAATATAAAGCAAGAGAGTAATAAGTGTTAATATACTAAGACAAGTATATAAAGCCTACTTAGGAACCTATTAAATTAGTAAAAAATACTATAGCCTTTAATAACTATAAAAATAAATATAGTAAGATTAATAAGTATAATAAAAGTATAAACTATATATAAAAAAATAAAAGAAATATAAAGTAAATAGGTCTTTATTTAACTATAGCTAATAAGTAAAGTTAAACCTTTATAAAAGCTATAATAGTAGTAAAATAAGAAAACACTAGTATATAATAAAGATATAAAAAAAACTACTTTACTAGTAGTCTCTTAGATTAAAAGATATAAAGTAAGTACCTTAGGTATAAATAAAGTTAATAAACTATACTAGTAAATAACTAATTAGTACTATATTTATAAAATAATAAAATAATAGTACTTATAGTAGCTAAAGAGCTAGTAATACTTTCTTAGGCTATAATAAGCTACTTAGCCTAGGTAGTTATAAAACTACCTTTAGATTTCTATAGTTATATATAATAGAGAGCTAGTAAGGCCTAGAAGTATTATTTTCTAACTACTAGTAAAGAGGAAGTATATATTATAGGCTAAAGCTATAGTAAGTATAGTAAGGCTTTACCTACTATAATATATAAGCTAGTAAGGTAAGTGTACCTAGTTAGCGCTTAGTTAGTAGCCTTATTTAACCTTATATATATAATATATATACTACTGTAAATAGTTTTCCCTCCTTAGTCTAGATTAATTATATTAAGTTACTATACACCTATTAGAAGGTAGTACTAACCCCTTATAGCTAATACAAAAATAACTACTTTTAAAGAAGAAAAATAATAGTAAGGAGCTAAATAATAATAATAATAGGTTATAATTAGTTACTCGTTACTTTCTTAAGATATAACCTATAGTAAAAAAGTAAATAGTTTATATATTATACCTTAGACTATATTATAAGGCTTCTATAGGTAAATAGTAGAAATAAAACTAAGGTTAAATAAAGTAACCTCATTATAAAGAAGAATATAAAAAAGAAAGCTACTTTTTATAGGTCTAGTAGAATTTAGTTATACTAATAATTTGTTTTAAACTAATTAAAAGCGTAAATAGTAGTGTATTTATAAGGCTAATATATCTATATTAATCTTTAGTATATCCTAACTAATTACTTCTAATTAATAGTTACTAAGTAGTTAGTATAAAGCTTATAAATCATTATATTTTAGCTTTAAATTATATATTTTAGCTTTTATATTAATAAATTTAACAGGATATATTTATTAGATTTTAATTTATAATAATTATCTCTAGTAATTAGTTAGTAAGTAGTTACTGATAAGTGTATTAACTAGGCTAGTGTCTTTTTATTATTTATCTTTTAGGCTAATCTCCTCTAGGAAGTTAAATTTAAATAATTATAAAGTAATTAGTATTAGGCCTTAATTAGGGAGAAAAATAAAGGTAGTTATATTATTAGAATTTAACTTAGCCTTTTAACTAGGTCTTTAGCTTAGGCTATTCTTATATATATATATATATATATATATATATATATTACCTAAGGTATTACTAAAGGCTTACTAACTAATTACCTAAATCTTATCTCTAGTATTCTACTTATTAACCTAGGGGGCTAATATTCTTATAGTATTATAGTTAATTTCTTTTATATATTATTATATAATACAAGATAAAGTAGACTATTTACTTACATTAACTATTTACTTATAAAGTATATTATAGGCTTTATAATACTAAAAAGATAATCTCGTATATAGTTTATACTTATAACTTTAGATCTTAATAAAAGAAACACTATAGTTTTTAATTTATAATAATCTTTTTTTTACTAGCAAATACCTAAGAATAACGATATTATTATTCTAATATATAATAAAAGAATCCTTAAAATGAAACTTAAATAATAAAGTAACTAAGAATATATTTATTATACTTTAGTATAATTTTATTAATTCTAGATTTAATACTTCTCTTTGTTTAAAATCGGTAGAAGATTTATTTATTAATAGTAGTAGTTTCTAGATTAAATAGCTAAAAAATCTCTAAGAATTCCTAGAGAATTCCTAGAGAATTCCTAGAGAACTCTCTGTTAATATTCCTAATATCCCTAGGTTACTAACTAGCTACTAGCTAGTTAATATCTTATAAGCTATAGAATAAATCCTTTATAGAATAAGTATTCTATAGTATAATAATATTCTTTATATAAGAATACATATTATCTTAGAATTATAAGAAAGTAAAGAAACTAGTTATTAATAAATTAATTATTATGTATAGCTTTAAAAAGGAAAATAAAGAGATATAAAGAAAAGAAGAATAAAGAATAAAGAAAACTAAGTATAAGAGGTTATAACATAAGGTAAAGTGTTTACTATATATTAATCTAAAGACTAAGAGTAGTATTATAAGTTAAAATATAGTATAAATGTTTAACTCTAGAAATAATATATAGTAAAGAAATATATTAATAATCTAACTCTATATAAACTAACTAACTAACTTAACTTTAGCCTTAAAGCTAGTTAGCTAATATTAAGCTATTTATAAAGTTAACTAGTTAGTTAATAACGTTATTTAAAAAGCTTACTTTAAGTAAAGCGCTAGGTCTACTTAGATCTAAGCTATATTATTAAAGCTATTTATATTCTTCTTTATATATAGTAGTTCTTATATATTATTATATTTTTTATATATTACTATTCTTGTATACTATTCTTTATATACGTAAAGCTACTATAATAGTTATAAGTAGGCCCTTATAGTAGTTATATTAACAAGAGATTAGTTATATCTAGTTAGGGTTTATTAGCTATATATAAAGAATAGTTTAGAAGAATAGTAGTAAATAACAAAAGTTAGTAAATAAGAACAGCTATATATAAAGAATAGTTTATAATAATAGTAGTTATAAATAGATATTAGTATATAAGAATAGTTATATATAAGAATAGTATAAAACAGGTTTACTAATAGAGCTTAGATCTAAAGTAGATCTAGGTAAATAGTATTATATATAGTTTTTCTTTACAAGGGGTTAACTCTAATCCTCTAGTTACCTAGGGGTAAAACTTTAGTTCGTAGCCTGACTAACACACCTGGATATAGTAGTACACTAAAAGGCGTAATGGGTGTCACAAAATATAATAGTTAATAGCTTTAGTGGTAATAGTGTAGAGCCGTTGCTTACTTGGCTTAGCAGATTACGGTTATAGTAAGCAGGTACTTATAAGACTATAGCTAAGAGGGCTAGAATTGGCTGCTGCTCTAGGCTAAGAATACTCGATAGGGTCCACCTCAACTAAATAGTGCCTACCTTCCTGCCTTACACCTATTTGTACTCTCCTCCTCGCCTCTTCTTCTTCATTGTAACATTATTACAGGATTTATAGATTAGTTGTCACGAGTTAGAGCACACAGCAGGGCATATAGGAATTCAGGTCTAAAAGGCTTATTCTATTTAAGTGTAAGTGAAGTAAATGTAAGCTTTAGAAATAGAGACATAAGTGTGTAATAACACGTGATATAGCACCTAACAGTGCTGTTACAGAAGGTAGAAATATATAAGGTTATCGTGACATTAGTCGGCTTTCTTAGATTATGTTACTTCTAAGTCTATATTAATTACTAATTTATCTTTATATTCTAGCTAAGCTGTTATATTCTATATAAACTGTACGTAAATCTGATTTGTTTCTTTTACGCTAGAACCTTAAAGGTGACTTACCTCCTTGTAATTAGGATTTTCTTTAGTCTTAAGATAACATTATCCTACTCTCTAGGGCGTGTAAACTATCATAGCCCAACCAGTTAGGGTGTTGGCCGGCGTAACTATGTAGTGCAGAACAGAGAATTATAGTGTAGGAGTATTACTACTCAAGCTTTTGCTTTGTGGTGCGGTTAGTTACCCTAACCTGCTTGTAACAAAAACGAAGACTAGCTGTCAGGACAATTGACTCTAAGGGAACGCTGCTGAATTCAAGGCAGTCACGCATTAATCGTATTACATTAACACACCGTTACCAGCTTTTCTAAGCATAAGCCAGATCAGTTATGCTGATAAGCATGCGAAGATGTTTACCGCTAAGCAGACTTGTTCCCGTCTCTATTACCTGCACCTATAACTCTTCTGCCTCCTTACAAATCTAATACTCGCTATTTACGTTCGCTATATGTAATAGGACAATTCTCCTGCCAGGCAGGCCAAAGGCCATATAGCTGGTGTTGACAGCAGTGCTCAGTGAGGATCACTCAAGCATTGGTGGACCTTTTGGCATCATGGTCAGACATATGGCTCAATTGGTTGGAGCGTGTGTCTGGCTGCTATATTGGCAGGCGCGTCACTGTCAGCGCCTTGTTACACAGTGGCTGTAGCCGTCGGCCTCGGCCTGTCCGTTTCAACCCATTTACAAAATCCATGGTCGGCATTACGATGGTGTTTACAGCCCTTTAAGTAAAGGTTAGTGTTATAGTAATCTAAAATATATCGTATTAATGCTTACCCGATAAAACCGTCTCATCTTAGCTTCACTATCTCCGAGGTAACAAAATTCTTCCCCAGGGTCGTTCATTCTTTCAGTACCAGTAATAGAATCGCAAACTTCCAACGTAGGCGTATTTACGTAAAAGCCATTATGTAGACAACTAGAAGTTTATTAGTAGATATTATATACGTATATTTACTTACATACTAGCACCAAATATAACCAGCTTCAGCTAAGAGGATAAGTGCTAAGAGGCTAAGTAGAACTAGAGAGAAATGCTTCATAATAGGGTATATGTAGACCTTTGGTATTTAGAAAACAAAGAATAGTGTATTAGATAGAAGTTAGTTATAGTATAAAATAGACACTAGGCCGAGTGTTATATATAATACTCAAGAACAATAGCTACTACTCAAACCTGCTTTTTACTATTTAAAATATATCCCTTTAGTTATAAAATGACCTTATTATCCTGTGTGAAGGGTAGGAGCAAATCAGGTCACAGTAATTAACGCCAAAAGCCAATAGTTTCAAAGTGCTTCTATTCATATAGCGTTTTGACTATGCCAAAGGTACCAGCAATCTCTACCTTTACATAACAGTATATTGTAGTCTAAGCAGACTTGCAAGGTCTTCTAGAAGTTTGTTAGGCTTATATAGGCAAGTGATAGCAAGGTCCTCTAGTAAGACCTCCACGTATATAGTGCTATTAATAGAGGTATCCAAATGTTGAAATTAGTGGTAGTTGCTAATAAAATAACATTCTAAAATAATGTAATGTCATGTATCTCCGAAAGTGTGGGGTAAAAGTGGAGGGGTCCTACCTAGAGGATAATGCAGTCATTTCGCAACTAAAGGAATAGTGATTACACTTTATAACTGCGTTGTTCTGCTTTATTCCCTTAGATTAAGGCACAAGGTAATAGAATACGGTCATCCCGACAGTAGAGTTTATTATATATACCGTAATCTACTGCAGTAAAAAGCGCAATAGGCTCCACCAGACCTCATAGTTAATATCTTTTGTAGGGGTGGTGTAAGTTCACTACTAGCAGGGTATAGCAGATTACGGCTGTGATCACCAAGTACTAAAAAAGCAGCAGTTGTCAGCATTAAAGTGAAAACGCCAGAACTGGCTTACAGACAATCCGCCCGTTCTTAATGTACCAGGACGTCCGTGGCCTGTTCAAGCTTTTGTTTGTCAGTGCAAATTCTGGCTCTGTTGGTAAGGGCTCTAATGTGATTTATATCCTACAAGGAATCCTACAAGGAGCATAAACCTGTTGAAGTGCGTAGATATGGCGGTCAATTACAACGATATCCCTAGTTAATTAGGCGTATATTAATAGTGTATTAATTAGTAAATTTACTGTAATTACTGCCTTAAATTTATAGCCTTTAACTAAATATATTTATTATCTAATTACTACCTTTTAAGTAAGGAAATCTATTTATCTAATAGCAGTAATATTTAACTTACTTTTATATATAGCTAATTACTACACTTTAATATACCCTTATAAATTAAAGCTATTTATAGATTTAATTTACTAATTTATAGCTAATTAGTACTTATTACTGCCTAAAAACCTTAACCTTAATTACTTTTACTTACTATATAGGTATTAGTTACCTATTAAATAAATAACTAAAACTAAAGTATATATAGTTAAGTAGTATTATCTTTATCTTAATAATATAGTATAAAATAATAACTTATACTAGAGCTCATAGGTTTAATCTTAAGTAAAGGCAAAAAGACTTAATAATAGTTATATCTATAAAGCCTATTACTTTTCTTAATTAGTTTACCTAAAGCTATATTAGTATAAAATATAGTAATTACCTATAGCTATAATAGTATTAAAATATAGTATAAGTAGTAGTTAATTTACCTAGTAAGCTAGTCCCTTTATTTTACTAAATATAGATTATAAGGTATAAAGTGTAATAGCTTTAGAGTTATTATTTCCTTAAACCTCTTTATTAATATAGTTTATCTTCTAGTAAGTTAAAGTTATATTATTTTAAATAATAATATATTAACTTTTTTAGTTAGTTTAAGTATTATTTTATAGCCTTAATTAAGATAAATATAATAGTAAAAATACTAACTATAAAAGTTATATAATTATTAAGTTATTTATAGTTAAATAGTTAGTAATATATATATAGTTTAAATATATAAAATCTTTATAACCTTACTTTTTTACCTAGTATAACTATAAATATTAACTATCTTAGTTAAGACTACACTAGTTAGTAAATACTTCTTTACTATAGTTATAATTACTTTAATTTTTACTATTTAACTTTATTATTCTTATTAACTACTTACTAAGTATAAAAGTAATTACTTACTAGTAAGCTTTTTTTTATAATTTTATAATATTTAATTAATTTAGTTTATAAGGCCTAATTACTTAATAAATATAGCCTATTTTTGTTTTAGTAGTACTTTTATTAATCTATTTACTATTATCTTAGCTAATAAAGTATAGACTACTTTAATCTTTTTATTTACTATTTCTTAGTATAACTAGTAATAGTAAATATTTATATAGTATAGCTTTATCTATAGTTAAATAATTTCCTTTATAACTAGGCTAATTATCTATTAGTTATTATATTAAATAATTATTTATAAGTTAATTATTATTATAAATACTATAGTTAACTTAGTAATTAATTAGCTTATAAATATTACTTTCTTTATAGCCTATAAAAAGGCTAATAACTTTATATTTATTATAGATATTATTATTATCTATTACTTATTTACTTACTAGCCTATAAGGCTATTAAATAGTTTAATAGTATATACTTATAAGCTTTTATAGTTAATTAATTTATTACTAAAGCTAGTATTAAAGGTAACTATTATTACTTTATTAGATCTATATTTAAAGTAAAGTCCTTTTATATAGTAAAGGTATTATTGTCACAGGACAATGTGCCCAACCTTCGGATCCACTTCTCGGCCTTGCCGGTGGATCCATCGGTCGGGCCGATATCCTGCCAACAGCTGGTGCCCCACTAGGCCCCACCTGTCGCCAGTCTATAAGACCGGCCGTTGCCAGCCGTAGCTCTAGCTCTTAGTTAGTCATCAAATCCATCACCTATTTAACCGTGTCAAGTGGTAGCACAACCGCAGGTTACGATACTATAGGTAATTAACCCTCTGCCGCCGTTAAATTCACAATGAGAGGCAAATACGCCAATCGCCGTTAAGAGCTATTTAATTAGTTATCTTAAAGGCAACCAATTGGAGGCATCCCTTCACTTCAACAACCTCACTTTTCTTACCCTTCTTCACACTCCTTTATATCAGTTATTTCACCCCTACAGACGTCAAGGCCACCGCCACCAGAGCTACCGTCAATTAAAGCCCTTGAACAGCAACAACAGCAACAAAGTCGCCAGCTAGAGCCCTACCATAAGTGCAGTGCTAGATTTCCCTCAAGATCCACGCTTTTTTGCTATATATACACTAATAACTATAGCTAATAATATTACTACTAACTTTACTATTAAGACTTTATATTTTAGAATACCTTTTTCTGCTATTTACTAGACTACTAGCCCCTATTACCTTTACCTTTAAAGACCTTATTACTTTTATTAACTTTACTATTACTACTGTTAATAATAACTATCTTATTACTACCCTCTTTACCTATAAGTAAATAGTCTATATTACTAGTAGTGCTAACCTTTCTCTTAGCTATAAAATTTTATACTACTGTTAAGGCCTTTACCTAAAGGATAATACTAATCTAGAACTAGGAGGATATAGTCTAATAAGAAAGTAAATAGGCAAGGGATATATAGAACCCCTAGCTAGCAGCAAGATACTTTAAGCTACTGCTACTAACACTATTACTAATGTACACCTAACTAGTGTACACCTAGTAGGCCTAACAACCTTATAAGTTATACGCCTAACTACACCTTTAAAAGCTATATTTACTACACCCTGGATTTAGAAAAGGTTACCTACCTAGAGGTAAACTTATCTATTAGCGCCTTTAAGAACAGGAGGAGGAAATCTAGTCTATTTAGTAACAAGTCTACTAGCTTTAAAACAGCCTACTGCCTCTGCTACCTTATAAAGCTACCTAGTACTATAGTTAAGATACCCTAGATAAAGATAATAAAGATAATAAAGATAATAAGGACAAAGATAATACTACTAGTTATACTATAAAAACAGGTCCCTAGGATAATAATAATAGATCTATTTATACAAGGGATTATTACTATAACTTTAATAAATCTAATAGCTAGCTAGTAGCTAATAGCTAGCCTACTTCTAGCTAACTTACCTATAGTTAGCTAGTATCTAGCTAACTTACCTATAGCTAGCTAGTATCCTATTAGCTAGTATATAACTATTAACACTATTAGCCTATATATATAACTAACTAACCTATATATTAATAACCTATATATACGCCTAGCTAGCTAGCTTATAGTTAGCTAGCCTAAAGTCTATACTTATACTTATATATACCTAGCTAGCTAACTTATAGCTAGCTAACCTATAGTTAGCTAACTTATAGTTAGCTAACTTATAGTTAGCCTATATATATACCTAACTAACTAGTATACTAACCTAACTACTTAGCTAGTAATAATAACTAGGATTATAGTAGTAATAATAATAGTAACACTATTAGAGATAACACTAATAAATATAAGGACTTTAATAACTATAGAGATAAATATAGTAACAATAAATATAGTAACACTTATAGTAGTAATAATAATAACTATAACAAGGACTATTAACCTTTAACTATTAACCCTTAAGTATACCTTTTCTATAATAGCTATAATAGCCTTATAGAAGCCTAAGGTATATAGTTAACTACCTTATTAGCTAGTAAATAATTACTATATAATAATTATTTCTATTATTAGGGGGGCACTTATCACAGGATAATGTGCCTAACCTTTAGATCTACTTCTTGGCCTTGCTAGTAGATCTATTAGTTAGGCTAATATCCTGCTAACAGCTAGTGCCCTACTAGGCCCCACCTGTCGCTAGTCTATAAGACTAGCTATTGCTAGCTATAGCTCTAGCTCTTAGTTAGTTATTAAATCTATTACCTATTTAACTATGTTAATTATAGTGCCTAATTTATTACCCTCTAATAGGTAGCTAATAGGTTTTAATTAAATTATACTAGGTAACTAGTTATAAATATAATATTAGGTCTAGTTATTACTACTATATATAGAATTAATTTAACCTTTTACTAGTATTTAGTAAGCTTATAGTTTACAGTAGTCTTCTTTAAAAGTAATAACTCTTTATTACTTATTAGAGTGTTATTTAGTAGTAGTTAGGCTTTACTATTATTAAGTAACTTTATAGTTTTATTAATATATATTACCTATAATAACTATATCTTTTATTATAAGTAGTTATATAGTATCTTTATCTTAAAAAACTATTATATCTTATTATTATCCTCTAAGTAGTATTTTTTCTCTATACTATTTATTACTTTATTTACTTTACTTCTAATTAACTTTAGATATATAAAGATATAATTATTAATATAAAAGAAGAATATAATTATACCTTTTTACTAGTAGTATAGTTTACTAGTAACTAGTATAAATCTAAGCTTATAAAGTCTTTTCTTAAGGTACTTTTACTATAATAATAATAATTAGTGTAGACTATAGAGGGCCTTTTTTAACTTTATAATTTTCTCTTTACTATAGTTTAAATACCCTAGGGGAAGCCTTATAAATACTATTTTATTTCTATTAGTGTATATAAATATATTAACTATATTAAATTAGATAAATCTAGATATATAGTTAGTTAGTAGTAAGCCTAACTTATATTTACTATAGCCTTGTTTAAATAAGTAGAAATCTAATATAATTTAGTTAGTAACTTCTATATAGTTAATAGCTTTTTATAGTTAATAAGATATTTACTAATTTATTTTACTTATTATATAGACTTTATACTAGTAAGTAAGTATCTTAAGTATATTACTATAGATTTATACTTCTTTAGCCTTTATAGTTATTTAGTAAAGTATATGCTTTCTAGGGTAACTAAGGTAGTTATACTAATAGTCTACTTTTACTAGCCTTATATATTAGTAGAGGTCTAGCTTTACTTTATTACTAGTTACTATTACTATAGTAATTAAATATACTATATATAGTCTTTTACCTTTTAAATTAACTTACTTTATAACTTATCAGCCTATAAATTTATATATATTAAATACTAAGGAGGAGTTATTTACCTTATAAATATAGTTATTAGATAGGCTATTATCTTACTACTAATTATTATATAACTTAAGTAGTATATATAATACTAAGTTATAAGAGAGTAATAGGTAATAAGTAATATTATATAATATAATAGTTATATTATAGTTATTTACCTTTGCCTTAATAATAGTATTACTTTATTTTTTAATTAGTATTATTATCTTTTTAGCCTAGATAAAGTTATTTAGTTTTACTAGTAATATATAAATAAAATAATAGTATAAATAGAAGATATAAAGTATTACTCTTAAATTAAGAATAATATAGTCTTTATATAAATATATACCTACTATAAATACTACTAACTATATAGATAATACCTTTTTTCTTATTTATACTATTAATAGTTATTACTTTACTTCTTTATTAGGCTATTTCTTAGCCTTCTTTACTATATCTATTTTCTTTAATTTTTTTTATATAGTAGTAGCTAGTATATCCTCTTCTTTAAGCTTCTCCTTTATATATTAGTTAGTTAATAGTTTATATATATAGTTAACTACCTCCTATTATAACCTTTATATAAACCTTAGCTATACTTTACTTATAAAGTAATACTTTATAAGCTTATAGCCTATAAGGCTATATAAGGGGCACTTAGTAACTTTATATAAGGTATATTCTTTATAAGGCCTATAAGCTAGTTCTTTTTTTACTTAATCTATATTATTACTATAAATTACTATTATAACTAGGCTAAATACTTTATATACTACCTTTACTTATAGTTACTTTAGCTTTACTATAATATAGGCCTAAATTATAGAGGTTATATTATAATATAATAGTATATTAGTATTTACTAAGGTTTAGTTACTAGTTTTATATAATTTAGCCTATATAGCTAGTAAGGTATATCTTAAGGCTTTTATTAGTAATAAGAACTATTTACTAGTCTTTTTTACTAAATACTACTTAATATAAATACCCTCTTATATAGTAACCTCTTATTTAGTTATCTATTTCTTTAACTCCCTTATATTTATAATCTTATAATCTATTATTTTCTTTAAAACCTTTTTATATTTAGCTATAGCTAGCTTTTTTTCCTTATATAGTAGTATACTAATAATAGTCTTAAGCTTCTTTATTTATATATATATAGGTTTATTATTATTATAGTAAATTACTATAGCTATAAGGTCTATAGTTAATTAGATTTATATTACTAAATCTTTAACTACCTTCTTATTACTTTTATACTCTTAGTATTCTCTATTATAGACTTTTTTATTATATTTAAGTTATTTAATACTTTCTTTAGTAAGTTATAATATCCTTATTACCTAGGCTTTATCTAGTAATAAGGCTAAAGATTCTTTCTTTATATAGTCCTAGATTTATTAGGTTATAGCTAATTACTTTATTATATAGTCTAATAACTTTAGTGCCTTTAGTTAAATACCTATAGACTTTATAGTCTAGATCTAGGCTTTATTAGTAATTAATAAGTTAATTTCTTCTTATATACTTAATAATAATACCTTTTACCTTAATTAAGCCTACTATTTACCTTAATTAGTAGAGAATCTTAGTATAATTATAAATATAGCTAACTTATTAGTTATAATAAAAGTTAATGTATATATTATATATATACTATATATTACTTTTATTAATATTAATTAGTAAGTTACTAGTTAGACTATTAATAATTAAAGTATATAAATATAGTAGTTAATTATAATAATACCCTTAGTTAATTAGGTGTACATTAATAGTATATTAATTAGTAAATTTACTATAATTACTATCTTAAATTTATAGTCTTTAACTAAATATATTTATTATTTAATTACTACCTTTTAAGTAAGGAAATCTATTTATCTAATAATAGTAATATTTAACCTACTTTTATATATAGCTAATTACTACACTTTAATAAAACTAACCTATGTCTATAGTAACTTTATACTACTACTACTAAAGATATTAACTAAGATATTTTATAATACCTATTATACCTTTTAGTGTAGTATATACCTAGGAAGTAATAATTAGCTCTTTATATAACTATTCTAGTATTTATAAAAAAGGGATAGGTAGCTTTAGCTTCTAGTATATAAAGTACTATATAGGTAAGTTAAGGCCCTCTAGGAGAGAGTATTAAGTCTACACCTAAGTACTTTTATTAAGACTCTTATTAGCTAGGATTATCTTAGTAGTTATCCTTATATACCCTTATATACTATTCTTTATATATAGCTATTAAGCCTTAATCCTAGATATAACTAATGTCTTACTAATATAACTACTACTAGGGTCTACTTACTGCTATTAAAGTATAGTAATTAGCTATATATAATTATAGATTAAATATTACTATTATTAGCTAGATAGATTTCTTTACCTAAAAAGTAGTAATTAAATAATAAATATATTAGTTAAAGGCTATAAATTTAAGATAGTAATTATAGTAACTTTACTAATAAATACACTATTAATATATACCTAATTAACTAAGGATATTATTATAATTAACTACTATATTTATATACTTTAATAATTAATAGTTTAACTAGTAACTTACTAATTAATATTAATTAAAGTAATATATAGTATATATATAATATATATATTAACTTTTATTATAACTAATAAGTTAGTTACCTTTATAGTTATACTAAAAACCTTTACTAATTAAGGTAAATAGTAGGCTTAATTAAGGTAAAAAGTATTATTATTAAGTATATAGAAAATAATTAACCTATTAATTACTAATAAAGCCTAGATCTAGACTATAAAGTCTATAGGTATCTAACTAAAGGTACTAAAGTTATTAGACTATATAATAAAGTAATTAACTATTACTTAATAAGTCTAGGACTATATAGAAGAGAGATCTTTAGCCTTATTACTAGATAAAGCCTAGGTAATAAAGATATTATAACTTAGTAAAAAAAGTATTAAGTAACTTAAATATAATATAAAGGTTTAAAATAAAGAATACTAAGTATATAAAAGTAATAAGATAGTAGTTAAAGAGTTAATAATATAGATTTAATTAACTATAGACCTTATAGCTATAGTAATTTACTATAATAGTAATAACCTTATATATATATAAATAAAAAGCCTTAAGGCTATAGTTAGTATACTACTATATATAAAAAATAAGCTAGCTATAGCTAAATATAAGAAAGTTATAAAGAAAGTAATAAATTATAAGATTATAAATATAAGGAAGCTAAAAAAGTAAATAGCTAAATAAAAGGTTACTATATAAAAAGCTATTTATATTAAGTAGTATTTAGTAAAAAAGACTAGTAAATAGTTTTTATTACTAATAAAAGCCTTAAAATATACTTTACTAGTTATATAGGTTAAATTATATAAACCTAGTAATTAAACCTAAGTAAATACTAATATACTACTATATTATAATATAACCTTTATAATTTAGGCCTATATTATAGTAAAACTAAAGTAACTATAAGTAAAGGTAGTATATAAAGTATTTAGCCTAGTTACTATAGTAATTTATAGTAATAATAAAGACTAAGTTAGAAAAGAACTAGCTTATAAGCCTTAAAAAAAATATAATTTATATAAATTTATTAAATACCCTTTATATAGACTTATAGGCTATAAGCTTATAAAGTATTACTTTATAAGTAAAGTATAGCTAAGGTTAATATAAAGTCTATAATAAAAAGTAGTTAACTATATATATAGATTATTAACTAACTAATATATAAAAGAGAAGCTTAAAGAGAAGAATATACTAGCTACTACTATATAGAAAAAGTTAAAAGAAATAGATATAGTAAAGAAGGCTAAAAAATAGCCTAATAAAAAGTAAAGTAATAACTATTAATAATATAAATAAAAAAGAGTATTATCTATATAGTTAGTAGTATTTATAATAAGTATATATTTACTTAAAGACTATATTATCTTTAATTTAGGAGTAATACTTTATGTTTTTTATTTATACTATTATTTTACCTATATATTACTAGTAAAACTAGATAACTTTATTTAGGCTAATAAGATAATAATAGTAATTAAAGAATAAAGTAATATTATTATTAAGGTAAAAGTAAATAACTATAATATAACTATTATATTATATAATATTACTTATTACTTATTATTTTTCTATAACCTAGTGTTATATATACTACTTAAGTTATATAATAATTAGTAGTAAGATACTAGCCTATCTAATAACTATATTTATAAGGTAAATAACTCCTCCTTAGTATTTAATATATATAAACTAATAGGCTAATAAGTTATAAAGTAAGTTAATTTAAAGAGTAAAAGACTTTATATAGTATATTTAATTACTATAGTAACTAGTAATAAAGTAAAGCTAGACCTTTACTAATATATAAGGCTAAGAAAGGTAGACTACTAGTATAACTACCTTAGTTACCCTAGAGGGTATATACTTTACTAAATAACTATAAAGGCTAAAGAAGTATAAACCTATAGTAATATACTTAAAATACTTACTTACTTACTAGTATAAAGTCTATATAATAAGTAAAATAAATTAGTAAGTATTTTACTAACTATAAGAAGTAATTAACTATATAGAAGTAAGTAACTAAATTATATTAGATTTTTACTTATTTAAATAAAGCTATAGTAAATATAACTTAGCCTTACTACTAACTAACTATAAGTCTAGATTTATATAAGATTATTACCTATAATAATATACTACTAATAATGTTAAGTAAGCTTTTTTTAACTTTATTAAGATAATTAAGGTATATAAATTTACTAAAATATTAGTAATAGAATATAATAATAAGATTATAACTATTTACCTATAAGTAAAAGAGGCTATAAGAAATCTAGGAATCCTATTAAAACTATTAGCGCTTAACACCTAGGTATAAAATAAAGATATTAAGTAAATTACTATAGTAATTAAGAAGAAAGTAATAGTAATATAGTTATATACTAAACTACTATAATATTTATAGCTAAAGATTCTTAGATCTATAGTATATTTATATAATTATATACCTTTAGAGGTATAAAAGTAGTACTTACTATATAAAGTATAGTATACTATTAAAACGTAACTATTACTACTATATATTAGCTACTTATAAGTATTTAAATACTAGGTATTTATAATAACTAGTAAAGTATAACTTCTTTATAACTACTTATAATAATTTAAGGTAAAAGTATATATTAGTTACTTTATTAGATATATATTTACTAACTAATACTATATATATATACTACTAAAGAATAAATTAATTACTTTATATAATATAATTTTTAATAAAGATAGTTACTTTAGTAGTAATAAAAATAAATAAGTAAATAAATTAAGTAATATAAATAAATTTACTATTAATAAATAGATTATAAAAGCTAAAGCTTAAAGTTTTAAAGATATTACTAATAGTAAAGATCTTATAAAAACTACTATAGATAAGGCTAAAGTCTAACTATTAAGTAAATCTATAAAAATAACTATAAATATATAAAGTTATACTTTATATTAATTACTTTACTAAAGTTATCTAATATATTATTTACTATATAATTACGAAGTATACTTAATATAAAAGGGTATAAAATAGATAAAGTCTATTATATTAACTATATATTATAATATTAAGAACTATTCTTGTAAGAATTATAAAAGGCTACCTTTATAGTAGGATTATTACCTTTATAATAATATATAAACTATTTCTTAAGGTAGATTAAGTTACCTAATAAGTTTATAGCTTAGCCCCTTTAGAGTATTAGGTATATAAATTAATTAGTAAGAGAGGTAACCTTAGAAAGCTTTAATAATAAAGTAAAAATATAACTAAAGAGAAGTTATTATAAAAATAAAATAACTAGTAGTAGTTACTTATATATTTATATATTTATATATAGGAATTACTTAAGCTACTAAATTATATACTAACTTATATTACTATTTATTTACTAGTAAATATTATAAAGCTAAAGAGAATTACTTATAAAGTTATAAGGTAATAGATAGCTAGTATAAAGTTAGTATTAAGGAAGCTAGTAGTAATTAAATACTTAATTACTAATAGGTATATATCTATAAGCTAAAAAAATATAAATATTTTATAAAGTTTAAGGTAAGGCTAGTTATTTATAGTAATTAGTAGCTAAAGAATATAATTTATAATATATATATAGTAACACTTATACAATTATTATTTTAATTACTTATAGTAATATTAGCTAAGTTAGATTAAGAGCTTATTTAATTTAATATAGTTAATATATTTATATATACTAATATAGATAAAATAGTGTTTATAAGGCTTCCCTTAGGGTATTTAAACTATAGTAAATAGAGAATTATAAAGTTAAAAAAGGCCTTTTATAGTCTACGCTAATTACTACTATTATAGTAAAAGCACCTTAAGAAAGGACTTTATAAGCTTAGATTTACACTAGTTACTAGTAAACTATACTACTAGTAGAAAGTTTTAGAGGTAAAAGGGGTAAATAAGAGAGATAGAAGATAAGAAATAAGATATAAAAGTAGTATATTATTATAGATATAATAAAAAAGCTTATAGATTTAACTAGCTAACTTAACCTAGGGATATAAGGGGATTACTTATACTTATTTCTTAGGTATTCTAAGGATTTCTTTAGTATTCTAGATTAAATAAGTAAGTTATTAAGTTATAAGGTATTATTTTATCTATAGTAGGGTATGATTTTATCTATTTACCTTATATAACTAAGAACTATATTCTTAATTTCTGGGAGACTCCCTTAGAGAAGAAGAAGGTCTTACCTAGAATACCTATTCTTTATATATAAATATTATTATTATATAGTATATATAGCTATTTTCTAAGTAGTTATTCTTATATCTAGTGTATATAGTATATATAGTATTATTAATACTATAGTATATATTTTACTTCTTTATTATATTATTATCTTATTTTTATATATATAAGGTCTTTAAACCTTAATATCTAATAGAAAAGTATAATTATATTTTTTTTAATTAATAATTATATCTTTATATATCTAAAGTTAATTAAAAGTAAAGTAAATAAAATAATAAATAGTATAAAGAAAAAATACTACTTAAAGAGTAGTAATAAAATATAATAGGTTCTTAAGATAAAGATATTATATAACTACTTATAGTAAAAGATATAGTTATTATAAATAATATATATTAATAAAACTAGGTAATTAATTAGGATACACTAGGAATTAATATAGACACACCAGTCTTATGGACGCACTACTATTTGCTTTTCTGATTGGTTTAAAAAATTCTTGTTAGTGCAACTAAATTCTGCTAGGCCTACAAGAGGTAGCCCATCGCAGCCTATTAAGGCAGCCCATCAAGGCAGCCCATCGTAGCCCATTAACGGCAGCCTATCGCAGCCTATTAAGGCAGCCTATTGCAGCCTATTAAGGCAGCCCATCGCAGCCTATTAACAGCAGCCCATTGCAGCCTATTAAGGCAGCCTAAGGGGGTCCTTTTTATAGCTATAAAGAGTGCCCCTTAAAGAGCTAGGTAGAGGTATTAGTGTAATTGCCCTTACTGCCTTCGTAGGGATGTACTGTTTTTTTAGACTAATCAGAAGAGCAAATAGTAAAGCGTCTATAAGGCTAGTGCATCTATATTAATTCCTAGTGCATCCTAATTAATTACCTAAAACTATAAAGTTAATTAATAATAATAAAGCCTATCTACTACTAGATAACACTTTAATATATAATAAAGAGTTATTACCTTTAAAGAAGACTACTATAAACTATAATCTTACTAAATACTAGTAAAAGGTTAGATTAATTCTATATATAGTAGTAATAACTAGACCTAATATTATATTTATAGCTAACTACCTAGTGTAATTTAATTAAAACCTATTAGTTACTTATTAGAGAGTAATAAATTAAGCACTATAATATCTTTACTATATAAAAGGACTTTACCTTAAATTTAAATCTAATAAAGTAATAATAGTTATCTTTAACACTAGCTTTAGTAATAACTTAATTAACTATAAAAGCTTATAAGTGTCTACTATTAAACTATTTAGTAGCCTTATAGGCTAGTAAATAAATAAGTAATAAATAGTAATAATATTTATAATAAAGGTAAAGTTATTAGCCTTTTATAGACTATAAAGAAAGTAATATTTATAAGCTAATTAATTACTAAGTTAACTATAGTAAATACTATAATAATAATTAACTTATAAATAGTTATTTAATATAATAACTAATAGATAATTAGCCTAGTTATAAAGAAAATTATTTAAGTATAGACAAGGCTATACTATATAAATATTTACTATTACTAGTTATACTAAGAAATAGTAAATAAAAAGATTAAAGTAGTCTACACTTTATTAGCTAAGATAATAGTAAATAGATTAATAAAGACACTACTAAAGTAGAAATAGGTTATATTTATTAAGTAATTAGGCCCTATAGACTAACCTAATTAAATATTATAAAATTATAAAAAAAAGCTTACTAGTAAGTAATTACCTTTTTAGTTAGTAATTAATAAGTAGTTAATAATAATAATAAAGTTAAATAGTAAGAATTAAAGTAATTATAACTATAGTAAAGAAGTATTTACTAACTAGTGTAGCCTTAACTAGAATAATTAAATATTTATAGTTACACTAGGTAAAAAAGTAAGATGATAAAGATTTTATATAGCTAAGCTATATATATATTACTAACTATTTAACTATAAATAACTTAATAACTATATAACTTTTATAGTTAGTAATTTTATTATTATATTTACCTTAATTAAGGCTAAAAAATAATACTAGAACTAACTAAAAAAGCTAATATATAATTATTTAAAATAGTAAAACTTTAACTTACTAAAGAATAAACTATATTAGTAAAGAGGTTTAGAGAAATAATAACTTTAAAGCTATTATACTTTATACTTTATAATCTATATTTAGTAAAATAAAAAGATTAACTTACTAGGTAAATTAACTACTACTTATACTATATTCTTATATTATTATAGCTTTAGGTAATTACTATAGTTTATACTAATATAGCTCTAGGTAGACTAATTAAGAGAGGTAATAGGCTTTATAAATATAACTATTATTAAGTTTTTTTACCTTTACCTAGGATTAAACCTAAGAGCTTTAGTATAAGTTATTATTATATACTATATTATTAACAAGAGGGTAATAATACTTAACTATATATACTTTAGTTTTAGTTATTTATTTAATAAGTAATTAATATTTATATAGTAAGTAAAAGTAATTAAGGTTAAGGTTTCTAGGTAATAATAATAGCTAATTAACTATAAATTAGTAAATTAAATCTATTAATAGCTTTAATCTAAGAAAGTATATTAAAGTATAGTAATTAGCTATATATAATAATAAGTTAAATGTTACTATTATTAGCTAGATAGATTTCTTTACTTAAAAAGTAGTAATTAAATAATAAATATATTAGTTAAAGGCTATAAATATAAGGTAGTAATTATAGTAAATTTACTAATAAATATACTATTAATATATACCTAATTAACTAAGGATATTATTATAATTAACTACTGTATCTATATACTTTAATAACTACTATTATAGTAGCTTTACTATATACTAATTAGTATATATATAGTAACTTCTAGGTTATATATTATTTTTTAGATAGTGTACTTAAGGCTTAGTAGAGATTTAAAAGTGTATTTTATATAGAATTTATATTTTTTTAAAAACACAAGGCTTTTTAAACTAGGTTATAAATATTTAAGTATATAATTAATATATAGTATAGATCTTAAAATTATTATAAAGGTTACCTAATATAGTTTCTATTTTTAGTAACTATATACTAAGATATATTATTAAATATAACTTGTATTTATATTATATTTTTTACCAAGTACTATATAATATATATTAGTGCCTATACTAAAAATAGATCTCTAAAAACTAGTATTAAAAAGCAGGTTTCTTCCTAAAAAGGAAATAAAAGTATTAATATATTAAGAAAAAAAAGCTTAATCTAAACCTTTCTTTATTATATTTTTATATAGCTTATATAAGCCTATATAACTACTAAATCTTTTTTACTACACTATAAAGGTCTTAACACTTGTATAGAATCCTTGTATTTTTTTTTAGAACTCTAAGGCTTAGTAAATAGGCGCTGTTAGTAATAAGGGATATATTAACTTAGGAGTAGACACTTATCCTATTAATAATAATACTTATACCTACTAAGAAGGTATAAGCTAAGAAGGCTATAAAGTGTATATTATCTATATTAAGTTTCTTACTAATCTAGTAGTCTTTGCTAACTTAGAGTACTACTTTTCTCTTATAAGTTATTAGGTCGTTATTAAAATAGTTTATAAATACTTAAGCAGAGAAGAAACCTTGTTTTAATAGAACTAATCTCCTGTTAAATTACTAGCCCTTGTACTATATAGTTTCTTTTTTCTCTAGGTTTAGTATTTAGGTACTTAGTAGTTATCTATAGTATAGTACACTTAGCTTAAATACATTAAGTGTCTATTATTTACTTTAAGTTAGTATATAAAATAAGTAGGTAAGATCTCTAAGGCTCTATAGTTTATATTACTATAAGCTTAAAGATATATAAAGTTATAGTCTCTTATAGTCTTTCCCCTTTACTATTACCTCTTTTACTATTATATTTCTTCTCTTTTGTGTTTAAAGTGTAGCTTCTACTAAAGCTAGACTACTGTAGCTTCTAAATTATATATATTAGGTAATTAGAACAGCTATAAAAAACTATACTCCTTTTAGCCTTTAATTTTATTAAAGGATATTTATACTAAAAATACTTATAATAAAAAGGCATCTATAGACAAGTGTATTAAGTAGCTTCTTTAGGGTTAAATATACTATATTTATTTTAATTCTATCTTTTATTAAGACAAGAACAATATTTACATATTTAATTAAATATATATCTTTTAGTATTCTTATATTATAAATCTAATATTATAGTTATTAGTTAGTAGTTTAACAGTAGGGTTTTTATTAAAAATAAGCTAAGGTTAATACTTATTTAATAGGAGTATAGGCTTACTAGTCTATTAATTACTTAGTAATTAGTTAAGTAGTTAATAGTTATTAAAGTAGCTTATATAGCTTTTATTAATTAAATTACTAAGGTTAAATACTAAAAGGTATTTAAATAAATTATATTATTTAAAGTTAGTTACTAAAGAGCTATAAAAGTCTATTCTTAAGTATATCTAAGTCTATACTATATATAAGTCCTAATTCTATTAGTATACCTAGGACTAATATCTAAATATTAGTCCTTTACTATAGACTACCTTTAGTGTTATTAGTCTTTTACCTAGGACTACTTATTATATATTAGTCTTTTTAATTATTATATAACTTATAATATAGTTCTTTTTAACCTAAGGAGTTATTTTATCTTAACTTATTATTAGTCTTATATAAATACTATACTATCTACTAGTTATCTAGTAAAAGAATATTACTTATAACTAGAGTATTAAAAAAATACAATACAAATACGATGCAAATATAATACATGTATTTGTATTTTTTTTCTAGTACGATACAATACATGTATTTATATTTATATTTTTTCCTATACTCAATACAATACAAATACAAATATATGTATTGTATTTTGTATATTATACAAAATACAAAGAAAAAATACAGGATTAATTCTTTTTATATATATTTATATAGTAGTCTAATAATATATAAGTAAAAGTATATTAGTAGGTTTATATATATATCTATACTATAAAAAGAATATTTTATTAATACTAATACTATTACTTCTTTATATATATATATAAAAGTAGTTATATTACTATTTACTCTTAGTTACTTAGTTACTAATACTAAGACTCTTTAGATTATTACTATAAAGAGTATTAAGAATAATATTACTAATATAATATTACTTTACTTCTTTAATATTATAGTTTAAAACCTTATCTATATTACTTTTTTATTAGTTATAGTAGTTATAACTAATACTATACTTTATAGTATCCCTAATAGTATTCTATTATATAATATACTAGTATAAGTAATAGTTTAACTTTAATTAAATATAATATACTATATTAATATTATTACTATTATATATATAGAAAGCAGAGTATTAAAAAATACAATACAAATATAATACAAATATAATACGTGTATTTGTAT
Source organism: Colletotrichum navitas (assembly GCF_030913465.1). Classification (NCBI taxonomy): domain Eukaryota; kingdom Fungi; phylum Ascomycota; class Sordariomycetes; order Glomerellales; family Glomerellaceae; genus Colletotrichum; species Colletotrichum navitas. The sequence continues at coordinate 29,416 of NW_026850685.1, forward strand.
TTTTTTCTAGTACAATATAATACATGTATTTGTATTATATTTTTTCCTATACACAATATAATATAAATACAAATACATGTATTATATTTTGTATATTATACAAAATACAAAGAAAAAATACAGGATTAATTCTTTTATATATATTTATATAGTAGTCTAATAATATATAAGTAAAAATATATTAGTAGGTTTATATATATATCTATATATTAAAAGAATATTTTATTAATACTAATACTATTACTTCTTTATATATATATATAAAAGTAGTTATATTATTATTTACTCTTAGTTACTTAGTTACTAATACTAAAATTTCTAATATTATTACTATAAAAAGTATTTAGAATAATATTAGTAATATAGTATTCTTTTACTTCTTTAATATTATAATTTAAAACCTTATTTACACTACTTTCTTCCTAGTTATAATAATTATAACTAATACTATACTCTATAGTATTACTATATAGTTAGTTATTAATAGTTACTTATTATATAGTTATTTATTATATAGTTAGGTATTAAAAGCTATCTATTATATAGTTAGTTATTATATAGTTAGTTATTATATAGTTAGTTATTATATAGTTAGTTATTATATAGTTAGTTATTATATAGTTAGTTATTATATAGCTATCTATTATATAGTTAGTTATTATATAGTTAGTTATTATATAGTTAGTTATTATATAGTTAGTTATTATATAGTTAGTTATTATATAGTTAGTTATTATATAGTTAGTTATTATATAGTTAGGTATTATATAGTTAGGTATTAAAAGCTATTTATTATATAGTTAGTCATTATATAGTTAGTTATTATATAGTTAGTTATTATATAGTTAGGTATTAAAAGCTATCTATTATATAGTTAGTTATTATATAGTTAGTTATTATATAGTTAGTTATTATATAGTTAGTTATTATATAGTTAGTTATTATATAGCTATCTATTATATAGTTAGTTATTATATAGTGACTTATTATATAGTTAGGTCTTAATAGTTAGTTATTATATAGTTAGTTATTATATAGTTAGTTATAATATAGTTAGTTATTATATAGTTAGTTATTATATAGTTAGTTATTATATAGTTAGTTATTATATAGTTAGTTAGTATATATTTAGTTATTAATAGTAACTTTAGTATAGTTATAGTATATTAATATATTATACTTTAAGTAATATAGAGTTATTTTATCTTTATTACTTATATAGTAGTAAATACTTATAAATAATACTTAATAAACTTTACTAAATATTAGTTTTTAAGTATACTATATTTTAAATACAATATATAAATAATACTATACTATAAAAGAAGGTTAATAGTACTATATATAATTAATTTACTAATTTTTAATTATTTTTATTTTTTATATTATATAGTTGTATATTATATAAAATATAATACAGATATAATATAATACAAATATAAATACATGTATTGTCTTTCCTATATAATACAATACAAATACATGTATTGTATTTGTATTGTATTGTATTATATTTGTATTATATTTTTGTATTATATTATATTTTGTATTTTTTTTAAACTCTCTAATAAAAAGTAATTATATTATTATTTACTATTAGTTATATAGTTATTACTTTTAAGACTTTTAACTTTAATATTATAAAGTAATTAGGATAATATAAGTAGTATAATATTTTTTACTTCTTTAATATAATAAGTAAAACCTTTATTTTAATCTATATTACTTTTCTTTTAGTTATAGTAATTATAACTAATACTATATTCTATAGTATTACTAATAATATATTATTATATAATATATTAGTATAAGTTATAGACTAAGTTTAGTAATAATAAAAACTATTAGATTAGTTACTTTAAAGTCTTAATAAGTACTATATTCTTTACTATTTATTAATTACTATATTAAAGTATAATTAAATATATAAAATAATAGTTACTTATTATAATATCTTTATCTTATATTATAATATTATATTCTATAGTATAAGAATACAATATTTAAAAGTATTTATAATTTACTATTCTTATATATTCTTCTAAAAAGAAAGAATATAACTAGAGAAAAAACTGATTTTTAGTTAGTAATAATTATAATTTACTAGTAATATAGTAGTATTAATAAGTATAATAAAACCTTAAGAATTAAAAAGTAAAAAGCTATAAATCTAAAGATCTTAAGTATTATAGTATTTATAATTTAATCTACTTTACGAAGTATAATTAAATAGTGTAATTAAATATAAAAATTATATATTATACTTATAAGCTATAGCTTATAAGTTATACTTTATAAAGTATAGAACCTAAAGTATATTGTAAATTATATATAGTTATATTATATATAATATACTACTATAAATAAGTTATAGTAAGGTTCTTTATAAAATTAAAGTTATAATTTTATAAAGTTATATAGCTTATAACTATAATATATATCTATTAGTTATATAAAGTATATTGTAATATATAAATATATAATATAATATACTAATTAAAGAAAGAAGTACTTAAAAAAGAAGTCTTATAGTTATATATAGTATATAACACTTAAGAGAATTAATATATATATTAAGTATTAACTATATAAATATTAATTAAGTTTATAATATTAATATATATAATTATATTATATAAATAACTTATAAATTATTATTATCTTTATATAACTATAGACTATATAATTATTTACTATACTTATAATAAATAAACTTATATATAACTATAAACTATAGCTTATATAAGTATACTTTTATACTTTTATACTTATTATTTTTAGTTATAGACTATAGTAATACTTTAAAGTTATACTCTATAGTTATAGTTTATAGTTATAGATTATAGTTATATTTTATAGTTATTATTTATTAAACTTTATAAGTATACTTTATAGTTATACTTTATAGTTATAGTTTATATAAATAGTTTATAGATATAGTAAATAGTTATGTCTTCTAGAAACAGCTTATACTAATAGTTATAGTATATATTTATATTCTATAGTTATAATATATAATTAATATACTTGTTTATAAGGTATTTACTTATAGTAAGACAAGTATATATACTATTTAGAGTAGTAAAAAATAGTCTATTTTTACTTTTCTCTTAATTATTTATATAATTTTCACTTCTACTTATATTTTACTTAGTATACAAGACTATATACTATATTAGTTATAATAAACTATATTAATACTACTATTATTAGTTATTTTATAATTAGTTATATTTTAGTTATTTATTATATTATAAGTTATTTTAAAATTACTTATTATATAGTTAGTTATATTATTAATAGTTATATTATAGTTAGTTATTATATAAATAGTTATATTATAGTTAGTTATTATATAAATAGTTATACTTTAGTTAGTTACTATAAAGTAAGTTATAATATTATTACTTATTATATAGATAGTTATTTATAATAACTTTAGTATAGTTAAATATATTAATAAATTATACTTATTATACTATATATTAATTAACTTAGTATTAACTTATATTTATTATATATATAGTACTTAATAGTTAATACTAAATCTTAGTTTTAAAGTATATAATATTTTAAGTAAAATATATAAATAATACTATACTATAAGTAAAAATTAAGTAATATTATATATAATTAATTTACTAATTTTAATTATTTTTATTTTTTATATTATATAGTTATATATTATATAAAATATAATACAGATATAATATAATATAAATACAAATACATGTATTATTTTTCCTATACAATACAATACAAATACATGTATTGTATTTATATTATATTATATTGTATTTGTATTGTATTTTTGTATTGTATTATATTTTATATTTTTTTTAAACTCTCTACTTATAACTTCTTAAATTATAATATTAGGTCTTCTTTTTTAAAGGTTTTACCTTTAAGACCTATATAAGTTAGTTACTTCTCTTAGGTTAAAAAGTTATTAATTCTACTTCCTTATTTACTATAATACTAATACTATATTAGGTTATATAAAAAAATTAAAAAAGTTAAAATCTTAAAAGATAAAGATTAAGGATTATAAGTGCCTAGCTCTTCTAGAATTTATTAAAGTTTATTTATTTTTAGCTAATATATCTTATACTTATTATTACTATATAAAGACTCCTTAGGTTTTAGTAGCTTTAATATATAAGTCTTTTATTTCTTGTTATTTTTTATTATTACTAATATATTTATAGTATAAAAGTTAAATACTTAATAAAAGAAGTAAGATATAAAAAAGGCTAAGAAAGAACTTCTAAAGCTTTATAAGGAGCTTACTTATTTATAGTCCTTAATAGTAACTACTACTAGTTATTTATCTTATATTTAGAAAACTTAGAAAGTTATATTAAAGTAATAAGCTAAGATATTTTACTAAGGAATATAGAAGTTAAATAAGTTAAATACATTAGAGTTAATATTAGATACTTATAAAAAAGAAATAGTAAAAGAGCTATAGTTTATATAGGTTCTTAATAATATAGACTAGTCTTTATTTAGGCTTAAGGACAAGTTTACTAACGTAAGTCCTTTAGTACTAGGTCCTTTTAGTGCTTATAAAAGTTCTAGAGTAATTATTAAGAATAATAGAGGTTCTTAACTAGTTCTTATAAGTTATCTTTATATCTATAGTCTTTCTATTTTACTAAATATAACTCTTTATTATTCTTATAGCGTTTATTAATAATATATTTAACTTTATATTCTAGTTTATATAATTATATAGTAATATAGTTATTTATATTTAATCTTTATAGTACTAGTTTAATTTATATAATATAGAAGACTAAGTATATTTCTATTAGTTCTAGTAAGTTAAGTTTATAGTTAACTAGTAAGAGTTTTTTAAAGGCTTTTAAAAGATCTAAGTTTTTTATAATCAAGTTTATTACTAAGTTACTTAGTTTTAATATTTTAGTAGATATAAAATATATAATTTCTCTCTTTAAAGGTTAGTTCTTTAATCTTTATCTAGTTAGTATATTTTATTATTTATTATCTAATAAATTTAAGGTCTCTTTAAGCTAATTCTTAGAGTTCTTAAATTTTATTAACGTTAGTTATAGCCTTTAGTGCCTATAGTCCTTATTATAGTTTTCTATATACTATTAGTTAAAATCTATAGTTTAAGTAAGATAGTAAGTTTAAAGTGCTTTCTTTAATAGTATTATTATAGGTAAATTAAGCTATAGTTAGTAGTAGTACTTAATTATCTTAGTTATAGTGAATATAATATTATAAATACTATTTTAGTATTTAATTAATCTTTTTTATTTACTTATTAGTTTATAAATAAAATAAGGTTAATAGCTTATAATTAGCTTTTAGTTATATAACTAAAGAATTCTAGAACTTTAATATAAATAACTTATCTTTATTTAATATACTTTTCTTTAGTAACCTATAGTTACTAATAATATATTTTAAAAAAGTATATACTAGATCTTCTATTATCTTAATTCTAGGTATAAGATAAAGTAAGTATATTTTATAAGTCTATTAATAATAACTAATATACTATTATAGTAGGTTTTTATAAGTAGTTCTTTTAACTTTAGTAGTTTAATAATAAACTCTAAAGATATAAAGTACTATACCTCTAGTAGTACTAATAATAGTTATATTTACTTATGTAGCTTATAAGGACTATTTTTAGTCTTTTTATATATTTTATAGTCTTTAATTACTAAAGCTACTTTTTTATATATAACTTATTTTTTATAGTATTATTAAATTCTTTTAAATATCTTTATAACTTCTTAGTGTCTATATATATTAATTCTATATATTTTATAGATCTAGTTAACTATCCTTTTACTAGTTATACTAGTATTACTATATTTACTAATTATTATAAGTTTTTAGGCTAGTATAATATTACTATTATTATTATACTTAAAGATAAATTATATTTTCTCTAGTACTAGTACTTTATAGTCTAGCTAATAGCTTAAAGTATTTACTTTTTTATTTTCTGTTTCTTTATAGTAAATAATTATAAAGTTATATTATAAAAAGAATTCTAACTATTATATCTATTATTTATTAAGAACCTTTAAGATAGTAAAAGAAAATAGGTTCTTATAGTCTATATAAACTAACACCTAGTGTTTAGTTTTTAATAAGTATAGTCTTTATTCTTAAAATACTTTAATAATAGTTATAAGTTCTTTATTATAAATCTAATAGTTTAACTTAGGTGTATAGAATACTTTTAAGTAAAATATATATAAGTAACTCTTTTTTCTTTATTTTATTATATTAATTATTTACCTATAGTAAAGTTAAAGACGTTAGTTTTAACTTTAAATACTATATCTAGGTTTAATATTATAAAGACTAGTTTAAATCTAATAAGCTTCTTAAGTTTCTTTAAAGATTACTAGTATTCTTTAGTCTATAAGAACTTAGTATTTTTTCTAGTAAGTTACTATATTAGTTATAAGATATCTTTAAAGTTTCTTATAAACTTTTAATAAAAGTTAATAAATCCTATAAAGAATTAGATATCTTTAATATTTCTTAAAGATAAGCTAGTCTTTAAGTATATTTACTTTCTTGTCTTATATTTATATTACTTCTAAGGTAATAGTATATCCTAGGTAGTCTATGTTTTAAATATAAGATTTACTTTTTTTTAGTTTTACTAAAAGTTTTACTTTTTAGTGTTAATTAAGTACTTAGTATATATATTTCTTATATTCTTTAAGATTCTTTAAGAAAATTAAGATATTATTTAACTAATAAATAATAAAGATATTTAGTCTTTTTTATAGAATATAGTTAATTATAATTTAAAGTATAATAAGTATATTAGTAAGTTTAAATAGTATAATAATTATCTTAAATAGCCTTTAGTTTATATAAAATATAATTTTTTATTTATTTCTTTTTTTATATAAATAAAGTTATATACTTCTTTTAAGTCTAGTACTATAAACTAGTTAGCTTTATATATAAAGTTTTATAGTTTACTAATTAGTAGTAGTAAGTAGTTATTCTTTTAAGTAATATTATTAAGTCTATAGTATTTAATATAAAGTCTTAGTTCTTTATTTATTTTTAGTATAAATAAGATTAAGTATTCTACTAGTAACTTAAATAGTCTAATATAACCTTTTACTAGGTTCTTATTTAACTATTTATAATATACTTCTCTTTTTATAAGGTTAAGTATATAAATTAGCTTAAACTTTAGTGTTTTCTTTTTAAGTAGTTAAATCTTATAGTCTTATAGTCTATACTCTAGTAAGCTTATTTCTAGCTCTTTAGTAAATAGCTTAGTATATTATTAATATTTAAAAAGTACTATATTAAGATAGTCTTTTTCTAAATCTTCTTTATTCTATATTATATTTTTAATAGTTACTATATATATAAGTTACTAGTCTTATATAAGCTTAATCTTTCTAATATATATAATATATTATTATTTTTTATACTTACTTATAGGGTATAGTATATAATTTTACTTTATAGCTAAGTCTTTTTACTAGAGTTAGCCTATTCTTTAGTATATATTAAGGTTATTCTTTTATAGCTATAGAATTCTAAGGATAACATCTAGTAAACTAATAGCTATAAAATTAAAGGCTAGTTATTTATAATAATTTCTAATATTTAGAAAAAAAGCCTTAGTCTCTTTATTAACTATTTTATTATTATATATAATTATCTTTTTTCTAATAGTTTATAGGCTATATAGTTTATTCCTTAATTACTATACTATTCTTAGTTAATTTATTATCTTTAATAATTTTAAATTTACTTATACTTAACTATCTACTCTAGTGTAAATAATTTACCTTTTAATTTTAATATCTAATATAAAATAGCTATTATTATTATTTCTTAGTGTTAAGTATAAGGACTTCTTGTTCTTTATTATTTATAGTCCCTTTATAAGTAATATATTTTATTTTCTAACTATTCTTAGAAAAGTCTAGCTATTTTATTCTAGGTTCTTTATACTTTAGCTTTTCCTGAATAGTAGTGTTTATATTTATTATATAGGTACTTTAACTAGTGTTAAGTCTTACTATATATATATAGTATAGGATACTTAGAGCTTAGTTTAATATAAATAGTTTATTATTTATACTCTTTAATCTTCTAGATGTAAAGGTCTTTATTAAGTTAGTACTTAGTTACTAGTTTATTATAAGGTCTATAAAACTAAAAGGTATATACTCTTTTTTTTTCTTTATACCTTATATATTTATTATAATATAGTTAGCCTAGAATAGTTTATAGTATAATAAGTGTTTTAGGTCTAAATATCTATAGTCTTTAAATATAGGTTCTTTATTATATATAATAATAAGTTTTTTTTAATATCTATATCTTAGGTCCTATAAAATAAAAGTTCTTGTTTTTCTATATATTTAAATACTTTATAAAAAGTAAAGCTAAAGGTATTATAACCTTATATTATAAGGTTATTATAAGTTTATAAAATAAATATTTTATTTAAGTTATAGTCTAGTGTACTTTTAATAAAAGATAAAGATAATAGTAAGCTATATATCTATTCTCTAATTCTATAGTTCTAGATTTTAGGAAGATTAGGCTTTATTATATTATTTTAGCTAATCTTTATTAATTATTTAGTAGGCTTTTACTTTATCTTACTAAAAGAAATAAACTTATTTAGAGAGAGTTCTTTAATAAGTTCTTCTTTATTAAAGCTAGTTCCTTATACTTTAATAGTGTCTTAAAAGGTTAGTTCTTAAATAGTAAGTTATAAAAATAAAAACTAAGTTATTTTCTTTTTTCTTTTTACTATAACTATTTATATAGATTATATACTTACCTTAATTACTTTAGTTATAGTTCTTAGGATATTTTATTTTAGCTAATATTACTTTTAGTAGTTCTTCTATACTTAGATTTATATTTATAATTACTTTTTAATAAAGTCTAGTATATCTTTTATATATAAGTATTTAATTTTATTTTATACTAAATCTTAGGTATATATTAGCTTAAAAATAAGTTACTAATTATATTCTTCTAAAGTTAACTTTTAGGTAATCTATTAGCTTCTAGTAATAGTAATTATTTTAGTAAATATATTCTAGAATTCTTTTATTTATATAGCTTTAGTAAGTTCTAGTATATCCCCTAGGTCTAAGGGCTCTTGTTTTACTACCTAATAGCTCTAAAGAGTTATATAAAGTTAAAAGTATACTTTAGTTAATAAAAAAAGTTTCCTTAGTTCTATTTTTATACTTTAACCTATTATTATATATTCTTTTTTTATTATTATAGGTTTTATAAAGTTTAGTATAAGCTTTATAGTACTTATATATTTTACTTACTTAGTACCTAATAAGTATTTTTACTAGTATATTTATTAATAACTTTAAGATCTATAGGTCTTTGTTTTAGCTTATTATAGATATAACTATTATTAAGTATAATAGTTCTATTTTAGGTTATTTTATTAAAAGTATTCTAGATCTTTATTACTATTCTATATTACTTCTTAACTATAGTAATAATCTTAAGGTTTCTTTTAACTAAGGTTTTATTAAGTAATATTTATCTATAGTTATTTCTTACTACTACTTTTTCTACTTAAGGTATTCTTTAATTATATTAAGTTTAAGTATAGTAAGTATATCTTATAGCTTTTAGAGAGTTATATTTTATACTAATATAAGTAGTATAATAATATTCTAGTTCTTTTATTCTTTATTAAGGTTTTCTTTTATATAGATATATGTCTTGTCTCTAGTTCCTTAGAATACTACTTTACTTATTCTTTCTTATCTTAGTATATAGTATAGTTATTATTATAGTAAGTAGTCTATATTAGTTCTTAAACTTAGATATAAGGCTTATAAGAAAATATAACCTTAATCTTAACTATACTATAACTATAAAAAGTATATATATATAAAGGTATTATGGTTGCCTATACAGAGATATACTCTTTATATAACCTACTAGACCTATATAGACCTATTAGAAGTTACTCTATTAGAAGTGCTTTACCTCTAAGAGTATTAATATATTAATAAGGTTAATAAGCTTAAGGTTAAGGTAGTAATATAATATAGTCTAGGGTATAGCCCAAGGTACTTTTAACAAGGTTACCTAACTTAGGTAAAACAAGTTAAAACTAGATCTAGTAAATCTATAATAAGCTAAGGTTTTAGAACTACTAATAACTATATAACTATAACTATTCTAAAGGGTTTATATATATATAATATAGGGTTAACATATACTATTATAGAAGGGTCTAGTAAGTAGTATTTATTATATATAGAAGAGAAGAAACTACTAGAACTAGTTTTTATTCTCTAAGTCTTCTAATAATAATGTACTTATACTTATTCTTCTATCTACTAATTTACCTATCTCTTCTCTTATTTACTTAACCTTTCTTATTATTAATAAAAGACTTTTTAAGTAGCTATGTTAGCTTTCTTAGTATACTTTAGTAAGGTCTTATATTAAAGTTATTTAAATTATTTATAGTCTTATATATAGTAACTTATCTTTTTATAGTTATAGTATTTAATAGTCTTAAGGTTATATAGTAGTTATTATTTTTATTTATATACTATACTTATATTTATTAGTCTAGTTTAGTATCCTTAAAAGATATTTACTTAGATATTATAAAGTCTTTATTATTAATTAAATATTTTATTTTATTATCTTAGTAGCTTTAGTCCTTAAGTGTATTTTTTACTTATTTCTATATTAGGTTATTATAATTCTTTTTTATTATAATTTATATAGCTAAGTATTAATTTTAATAATAAGTTTAATATAGAATAAAAAGTCTTTAAAAAAGTTTATAATTTTAATTAATTTCTCTTTAATATTTTCTTTAAGTCCTTAGTAAAATATAAAGATTTAGGATTCTTAAGTAATATTAAGTCCAGTAGTAAGTCTTTAGAATTTAGCTATATAGTATAAATTAGCCTTAGTTTATCTTAGCTTAAATAATTATTACTTAGCTTATTACTTCTTATTAAGGTCTTAAAATAGTAATAGTAGTATTTTTTAAACTTAAAGTATTTATAAAAGATTTCTTAGGTTTTTATTTTTAGGCCTATTTAGTTATTTATTATATAGTTTATTAAGTAAAGTTTAAACTAGGCTAATACTTCTTTTTTAAAGAATAAAGTAGTATAAATAACTTTCTTAGGTTTATTCCTAAAGCTATTACTATAGAACTAATAGTATACTTAGACTTAAGTAAAAAATTCTTTTAAGTGTTCTAAGGTTTTATTAAATAGCTATAGTTTATTACCTCTAAGCTTATCTTAGCTATTAACTAAGGTCTAGATAATATTAGTAGTACTTTAGAAAGTCTTAATAGTTTCTTTAAGTTCTTATATCTTAGTTAAAGGTTCTTTAAAAATAGATTTATTTAATTACTTTAGTTTAGCTATATTACTATTAATAATATTAATAAGCTATTAGTTATATTTAGTATTTTCTTAATTATTCCTTAAACTATAAGGTACTAATCTATAGTAAAAATAGCTATACTATCTTTATTAAATCTTAGATTAAGTAAAATAAATCTATTATTAATCTTTATAATATCTTTAAGTTCTTTATCTAGAGAACACTAAGACTTAAGAGTACTTATTAAAGGTATATCCTTAAAGGTTAATATAGTATCTTTTTACTATTAAGTAAGTATTAAGGTTAACTTACTTAATAAAAGTAATTAAAGTATTATAGTTAGTAATCTAATAGTAAGGTTTTTACTAAGAATAAGCTAAGGTTAATACTTAGTTAATAGTAGTATTAGCTTACTAGTCTATTAATTACTTTATAATTAGTAAAGTAATTAATAGTTATAAAAGTAGCTTATATAGCTTTTATTAATTAATTTACTAAAGTTAAATACTAAAAGTTATTTAAATAAATTATATTATAAGAAGCTAATTACTAAAGAGCTATAAAAGTCTATCCTTAAGTATATTTAAGTTTATCTTATATATAAGTCTTAATTCTTCTAAATAACTAATAATTATAAGTAATTATTATTCTTATATAAAGTAAGCGCTTAGTAAATACTAGTAAGTAATTACTTTAGTAATTACTAGTAAGTACTTACTTTAGTAATTACTAGTAATTACTTTATCTTTATAATTACTTCTTTATCTTTATATAACTTATACTATAGTTCTTCTAGATCTAAGGGTTATCTTAATCTAATTTATTATTAGTTCTATATAAATACTATACTACTTACTAGTTATCTTGTCTAGTAAAGTAATATTACCTATAAATTATTAAGTTATAATAACTATATTAGTAAAAAGGTTTAAGAAAGTAATAACTTTAAAGCTATTATACTTTATACTTTATATTCTATATTTAGTAAAATTAAAGGATTAGCTTCCTAGTTAAGTTAACTACTACTTATACTATATTTTAATACTATTATAGCTTTAGGTAATTATAATATTTTATACTAATATAGCTCTAGGTAGACTAATTAAAAAAGGTAATAGGCTTTATAAATATAACTATTATTAAGTCTTTTTACTTTTACCTAGGATTAAACCTAAGAGCTTTAGTATAAGTTATTATCTTATACTATATTATTAAGAGAAAGGTAATACTATTTAACTATATATACTTTTGTTTTAGTTATTTATTTAATAGGTAATTACTATCTATATAGTAAAAGTAATTAAGGTTAAGGTTTCTAGGAAGTAATCAGAGCTAATTAGCTATAAGTTAATAGATTAAATCTATAAATAGCTTTAATCTAAGAGGGTATATTAAAGTATAGTAATTAGCTATAAGTAAAAATAGGTTAAATATTACTATTAGTATATAGGTAATATAGCTAGAGACAGTAGGTTATATAATATACTGCCTACTAGTAGAATCCTTTACCTTTACTTATACACAAGGGTACTACTACACTTATGCTCCTACTTTAACTTAATAACTAGTTAACTATTAATAATAACTACTAATTAACTATCTTTCCTTAACCTTTATAATATTATAAAAAAGAGATCTTTTATTAACTAACTAGTAAAAACTAATATTAATTAATAATTAATTATTACTAATAACTAGTAATTAATAAGGCTTACTAATATAGAAGTTTACTTAGCCTACTATAACCTAGTAAACTACTAACTAAGTTAAGTATTATTAAGGCTACCTTACCTTTATAAGAAACACTATAGTGTCTATTATACTATTAGAACCCCTTTAATAAGTAAAAACCTCTTCTATACTAACCATAGTGCTATTAAGAAGAGATACTTAAGTAGTAATAATTACTACCTTATTTAACTTTTCTCTTTATCTTTATATTTACTTCTTTAGAAAACTATCCTTATTTACCTTATATATATAAAACTAACCTAGTATTATCTAGACTTATAAGTATAAGTTATATTAAAAAGAAAAATTACTACTTAATTACTACTATAAAAGTTATATAGTAATTACTACTAATTAACTTTAATAACTAATCTTATAATAAGCTAAGTTAATAGTAAGGCTAGTAGTACCTTATACCCTAAGGTGCTTACTACTATAGTAAGATATATTAACTATAATAAGTATAGTTAAGAAATCCTTTTTAATAAGTAAGACCCTTTTATTATTTACTTTTACTTTACTTATTATATAGCTAAATAGGCTAAATATTCTTTTATAGGTTATAAGCTATAGAAGGACTTTTAATATTACTTTAATAAATAAGATAAAGACCTTTTTAGTACTACTAGTAAAACACTACTATTAACTTTTCATAACTTCTTTCTTAACTAAGGTGTCTTTATACCTAAGGACTATTAATAAATTACCTTATACCTTATTACTATTATTAATAATAATAACTTTTATATATAAATAAATAAAAAGGTTAAGAAAGTATAGTTTAAGTTAGCTATATTTAATAGGCTTATTAATATATATAATAGCTTTCTAGATAATATTTAATATAGTTATATTAGCCTAGAGTAATATAAGTAAAAATAGTAATAGTAACCTATTACCTATATAATAAAATAAAGCCTAGTAATATTTATAAACCTTAAGTAATAACTAGTAATAATATAGACTTAACTTAATAAATAAGTATAAAAGTTATAGTAGTAAAAGTAGTAAACCTTAGTATTACTAAAGTAGACTTAATCTAGATAAGATTTACTACTTTCTTTATATAATATAATATTAAGACTATCTGATTAAAGTAATAATCTATTATCCTTTTTTATTTATTATTAATTATATTAAGAACTCTTTACTTACTTATATATTAATTCTATAGAACCTTAAGGCATAAGATAGCTACTACTTACTAAAAATAACACTATTAGTAACTATCTTTTTCTTTAGTAGTTAGGTACCTTAACTAAGATTATTTTTAATAAATCTAAGTATATTAGTAAAATATATAATATATTTAATATTAATCTAAACTTACTTTATAATAACTATAGTAAGATTAGTATTAAGAAACACTAAATAGTATTAGCTTTTTTATTTATACTTAAAGATAAGGCTTTTACTTTTTATTTTACTAAAATTAGTAGTAAAAATATCTAAGACCTTATTACTATAGTTACTTAAATAAAGGCTTACTTTAAAAGCCTTAAGACTATTTAAATATACTTTACTAAGTAATAAGATACTACCTTTTACTATATTATATATAATAACCCTAAGAAAAGTAAGCTTAAAGTACTTAAGAAGCTTATTAAAAAACTTACTCTTATTTAGTAAGCGCTACCTAATAGCTACTATAATAATAAAGTCCTTTAATTTTAGCTATTAAATACTTACTTTAGAGTTTATAAGTATAAATTATACTTATTTAACTTAGTGCCTATATTAAAAGAAGTCTATAATTAGCTTTAGTTATTAGTAAGTACTATAATAAAATATAATAATAAGGTTAATTAGTCCTAGGTAGACCTTAATAATTAATACTAGGTTAACTATATTTACTATAGCTAAGAGTATAACTAGTAATTTAGTAATAACTATAGTAATAGTAATAACTATAGTAATAGTTATTATTATAGTAATAGTTATTATTATAGTAATAGTTATTATTATAGTAATAGTTATTATTATAGTAATAGTTATTATTATAGTAATAATAATAGTAACTATAATACTAAGAAGTACTATATTTACTATAAGCCTAGTTATTAGTTAATAAAATATACTACTAATAAGTAATATAATATATATTAATAATTTAAAAATAACTACTAGGTAAAAGACTCTTTACTAACTATATATTAAACCTTTTCTACTAGCTATAAAGGTAGTTATCTAGAAAAAGAAAAAGATAATAAAGATAATAATAAAGACCTTAGTTACTACCTTTAAGGTAACTATACTCTTAAAAGTAATAAAAATAAACTAGAAAGTAATAACTTTTATACCTTTACTATATTCTTTAGTAGTACTACCTTTAGTAGTAATAAGCTTATCTTTAGCCTAGCTAACTAAGCTATCTATTACTAGTTAATAAAGGATAACCTTAATATAGTATTATTAAATCTAGCTACCTCTTTTATATTAGATTATTACTTATTAAGTACCTTTTAAGGTATTTTACTAGATATAAGTATAATAATCTTTTTTACTATTAGTTATCTATAAGTAACTATATTATAATAAATCTTACTATTAGTAACTATTAACACTATTACTACTAGCTAAGTAAAGATCTAGTTTAGTAGTAGTAATACTATTTACTTAAAAGGCACTATTATAGTTAGTATACTATTTAAGCTTATTACTTTTTATATAATACTTATAAATATACCTTTTTTACTTTACTTAGTAAATATAGATTAACTATTTATTTACTTTAATAACTTTATAAAAACTCTTTAATAAGGTAATATTATAGTACTAGTTATATAAAAATAAAGGTATCTATAGATACTCCTTAGCTTACTTAGATATAGCCTTACTAGTTACTACTTAACTAATATAGAGTTATAATAAGTTTACTAATAATTTAAGTACCTATTAGTCTACTACCTTTATAAGGTCCTTTATAAGGCTAATTATAAGGTTAAGGTTAAGGCTATTAAGCACTTAACTAAATACTACTATTATTACTAACTCTATAGGAAAGTACCTTTATAATTTAAATTTACTTTATATAATAACTATTCTTTTAACTATAAAGTTATTATTAATATTATATACCTTAAAAGTAACTAACTAGTTCTTTATATTATTAATACTATAACTACCTTTAATATAGTACACTTTCTTTATAATATTTCTATAAAGACTATATAAGAGGCACTTTATTACTACTAGATTAATATTTACTAAGGACCTCTAGGCTAGATTATTACTAATATAAGTAAAAACTTTACTATAACTAAATTTTTATATAAAGCCTATATAATAAGTATTAAAGTTAAGATTATTCTTATTAAGGTACACTATAGTATTAAAAAAGTTAAATAATACTATATAGTACTCTAATAGGCCTATAAAATTATATATAAAGAGTACTTAACTACTAACTAAGAATTTATTTTTTATAGTATAGTTAAGGTAGTTAATAACACTATAGGCCTTAATAGCCTTATACTAACCCTCTTAGTATTTAGTGTTTACCTCTATATAACTACTAACTTTACTTTTTTACTTAATATTATTTAATAAGTAACTACTATTTAGAAGGCTACTAAAGACCTTTATAAAAGTTATATAATATACTAGGTTTATAAGGCTTTTAAGGTATATAATAGCCTAGATATCTTTACTATTAGGGACTTACTATTAGGTAATAAGGTATAAGTATAGTATAAAAAAGGTAAATAGTTTAGCCTATACTACCTACTATCTATTAATAGTAAAGATTACACTATAGATATTAATAGCTTATATAACTTCTATTTTACCTTAATTAAACCTTACTATACTAAGAAAGAAGTAAATAAGCCTACTAATATAAATTCTTAATCTAACTAACCTATAAATACTAACTACACTAGTAAATATATAAAGAATACTATTATTATTACTATAAGAACAAGAGAACCTATTTAAATAGTAACTTCTTCTCTTCTATAGTATACTTATAGGTAACTATATAAGACCCTAGTTAATATACTACTATAGGAAATAAATAAACTCTTTAGTGTCTTTCTCTTAGCTAAAGAAAAAACTAATCTAGTACTTATATAGTAACTATATAACTAAGGCATTATTACTACGCCTAGTAAGCCCTTTAAATAGTTAGGTAAAAGTAAAATCTAAGGCCTTATTAACTATAGTATATTTAAGATTATTATATATAACCCTTTTATTTACTAAGGCTATATCTTTAAATCTTGCCTTATTAATAAAGTTAAAGATAAAAATAATAAGCTATATAAGAAATTATAACTTATAGTATAAGGTTATAGTAATAATAGTAAAAGAACCTTACTAGTTTAGTTACTTATAATTTAAAGAGCTACTTATTATATAATTTTTATATTTACTTTTTTTTATAGCTAATAGTAAGGTAATATAGCTATAAGATATAATATAGGCCTATATATAGTTAACTTTATAACTTAACTATACTATTTATATATAACTTTCTCTTTAGATTTATAATTATTACTTTTAAGGTACTATTATAAAAGTAGTAAAGCTATTATATAGCCTTACTAAAGTAAGTATCTATTAGTAAGTAATATATAACTACTACTACTATAAAAAGCTTAATATAGTTACTACTTTATATAACCTATACTTACTTTTTTATTTATAAAAAACCCTAACTTTATAATAATTAAAATATAAATAAATAATATAATTAGCCTAACTAGTGTTATTTTCTTTAACTATAAGGATAATAAGCTTACTAAAGTAAGGCTCTTTATAAAAAAGAAAATTTTACTTATAAAGAATAAACCTTTAGTATTTAATAAAGAAATTATCTTATTAACTTTAGCTAAAAATATCTTTATTATACTTTACTAGAAAGGCTAAGGTATAAAGCTAAGACTTATTAATAAGAAATTACCTATAGCTTAGTAAAACTATATCTAGTAGTATACTTAAAGTATATATATTACTTTTATTTATTAGCCTAAAGTATACTTTAACTTATTTACTATAGCCTAGTATAAGAAGCCTAATAGTAAAGCTATTTAGTAACTTAACTAAAGAATCTAGTAGTAAATAAATTTACTTAACTATAGCTTTACTTTTATTCTCTTTAACCTACTTACTATAAAGCTCTTTATATTTATTAATAGATCTTTTACTAATAATTATAACCTAACTTTATAGTTAAGATTTATTATTCTTTTTACTAGTAAAAAGGTTAATAATAAGTAAAGTAAGTTTACTTTCTATAATAATATTCTTTATTTTTTATTAACTAAATCTAAATAAGTAATATAAAGTATTCTTATATTAAAAGTCTATAGTATAGTTATAAACGTTAATATAGTATATACTCTCTTTATAACTATTATAATAGTAGTAAATAAGCTTAGTAACCTATTAATTTTTACTATTACTTATACTAACTTATACTTACTATATAAGTGCCTAGTAAAGTTAAGTACTACTTATAAGAAGTGCTTAATAATTAATATTATAGTACTATAATAATTATATAAGTAATATAAGCTTTTTAAGGTATAATAGATCTATAGTAATAATAACTTTACTAATAGGTTGATAAAGTCCTTACTAAACTAAGTACTTAAGAGTCTTATCTTTTATAATAAAGTAAAAATATAAATAAAGGAATAAGTTATATATATATAATAGGAAATAATAAAAATAATAGAATATAGGATAATAAGCACTTAGAGAAGAAAATAGGTTATATAAACTATATAGATTAATAGTAGTTAAATTAATCTAATATAAGTATATACTTTTAATAGCTATAGTTAAAAAGAAATATACCTAAATAAGATAATATAAGCTTACTTTTACTAAGTAAATGTTATAAAAAATAACGCTATTAATTATAGGCAGTAATTAACGCCTTATATTACCTTGTGTAACACACCCCCCTAGATTACAGAGACACTTCTGTGTTGTGTAATCTGCTTCTTGGCTAGCAGAGAAGCTACCATGACCCCCCTCTGTGATCCATTATTAAGTCCTAATCAGGGGTCTTCAATTAATCGCTGTAATAGAAGAACGCTTAGCTGACTAAGCTTAATAAGGTCAATCGGCCCTATAGTGTCTACAAGGGGAATCAAACCCCTAGGATCTATAATGCTTAGACGCTAACTCTGCACTTATACTATAAAGGTATAATATAGAGTAAACTAGGCTTATAACTATTATAAAAAACAACACTATTAATTATAGGCAGTAATTAACGCCTTATATTACCTTGTGTAATAGTAAATAAATAAGTAAATTTATAGTAGTATATAACTATAAAAAGTATAATACTTTTACTTATTTTATTTTTATTATATTTCTAGGCTTTTTAAAAGAAATAAGAGCACTAGTAACTTTTACTATATAAGAAAGTTACTAGTGTTAGTATATAGGTAATATAGCTAAAGGCAGTAGGTTATATAATATACTGCCTACTAGTAGAATCCTTTACCTTTGCCTATATATAAGGGTACTACTACACTTATACTTTTACTTTACCTTAATAACTAGTTAACTATTAATAATAACTACTAATTAACTATTCTTTCTTAACCTTTATAATATTATAAGAAAAAGATCTCTTATTAACTAACTAGTAAAAACTAATAATTACTATTATTAGCTAAATAGATTTCCTTACTAAGATATAGTAATTTAGATAATAAATATATAAGTTAAAAGACTATAAATATAAGATATTAACTATAGTAAGTTACTAATAGTTATATTATTAATATATGCTTAATTAACTAAGGATATTATTATAATTAACTACTGTATTTATATACTTTAATATATATACCTATAGTAAAAGAGTGTTTCTAAAGAAAAGCTATTAAGATATAGATGGACATCTATATACTCCTAGAGATAAATCTACTTTATAGGATAATATTTAATATATAAAGTAGCAGCAAGTAAGAAAGACAGGCTACTAAAGCAAGCAAAGAGACAAGTGTATAATATAACTAAAGATAGTACTACCTTATAAGTATAATTCCTAATAAGAAAGTTAATAATACTTAATATAGTATAAGTAAAAGTGTTATAAGAATATATACTGCCTAAGAAGGTTAAATAATTCTCTAAATAGATTAATAAAGCACTACTAGGAAACTATACCTACTAGTTATATAACTAGCTTACTTATAAAGAAGTAACTACTTTTATATAGCCTAGAACTAGAATAGCTAGACTAAACTACTATTTATATTAAATTAATATAGCACCTTTAGCTTTATATAAGTATAGACAGGTAGTAGAAATAGTATAGTATTTTCTATTCTAATTTACTAGGTAGATAGCATTCTAAACTAAGATACTCTAGTATACTAAGATATATAGAAGTAATATCTTCTTTTACTTCGAGGGCAAAGGCCCCTTAGATAATAAAAAGTAAAAAGTAAATATATAAGTAGTTTAAGTAACTATATAATTTATAATAGTAATAGGCTTTTAAGATATAAGGTAACAAGAAATAGGATTAGAAGACCTCTTAATACACTAAAACTAATATAACCTTAACTAACTACTAACTTATACTATAAACAGTAGGTACTAATTTAGCTACTATAGATAAGATATTAAACACTTAGAGAATAAGCTCTAATTTAGTATACTAATACTAAACTATACTATAGGAATCTATAACAAGGAGGCAAAGTTAGGGGAGTAAGCAGGAAATAGAAATAGCACTTATATGCTTTTAGGAGACCAGGGTATAAAATTAGTATTATATATGTAGTCAGCTTTAGTAGCCTTTTTAGCTTTACTACTAGGCGTAATAAATTATATATATATATAGTAAATTACTTTATTAATAATATATTAGATTATATATAGAACCTGTTTATTATTAATATAATAAATATATACTATAAAATATAGTAAATATAAAAAGAGATTTATAGTTCTTTATATATATAAATCTTATCTTTATAATAAACTCTATTATAGTGTATTATATTTAGTATAATACTACATTAAAAGTCTAGCTATATATATATAAAGGTAACTAATTAAATTAACTAGCTAATACCTTCTACCTTACACTATTACTATAAATTACATTAGGTAAAGTAAAGTATTAATCTCTTTACCTGTTACTAGTAACTACTAACTATTACACTTTATTTATCCTTAAGATACCTTCTTAATAACGTTAACTTAGGCTTAAATTAACTAGAAATTAAAGAAAGAATTAAGAGCTTTTAACTAACACTTGTTCTATAATTCTTGCCCTTTATACTAAAGGTAAAACAAAGAGTATAATTACCTATTAATTTAGGATTAACTAGACTACTATATATTATATATATAATTAATAGTAATCTACTAAGTTAAATATAAGCTAGCTAAAGGCTAAAGACTCTTAGTAGTTAACTACTTAACAAGAGTATTAATTTATTTACCTTTTACTTTATTTACCTAAGATCCTATAGAAGAACCTACTTACCTAGTCTAAAGTTAACACTTTAAAGATAACTTTATAGCGTATTCTTTATTATTATTATATCTAGAAATCATAGTTAGCCTAGTGTCTAGTATTAATAGCTAAGGATACTTAAGAATAGCTTGCCTTTTGCTATAAATAGAAGGGGAAAAAGAATATCCTTAACTAAGGGATCTTTAGTAATAAATACTTAGTCTAACGCTCTCTAAATAGAATAGTCTAGGTATAGTAATATAGCTATTAAAAGTTTTATAAAGAGAATATTAACCTTATAATATATAATAAAGATCTTAAGGTTATAGTCTAGGTAAAGATAACCCTAGAGGCTATATTACCTTTAGTGTTTATAAAAAAGGATAATAATACCCTAAGGAAAGGTTACTCTTTATAAAGTTTATTATACTACTTTAAAAGAAGGACTTTTACTCTTTTATATAGCTAGGTAACTCTTTTAATAAGATAATACCTTAATCTATATATTATACTATATCTAAGAGTAGATTAAGGTAAAAAGGTATATAGGTTATTAACTAGCTATATTATAGCCTAGACCTTAACCTTATTAAGTATATATAGAAGGCCCTAAAGAATAAACTCTATAAGTTATATTTAATAGTTAATAACCTTCTAAAACTAGAAACTAGGCAACAAGAGCTTTAGAGGTAGTTACTTAAGGTATATAGGGCTCTACCTTTAATACTTACCTAGAGGTTAATAGATTTAATTTAAGATAAGATTACTAAATATATTAAGGCATAAGGCTAGTATATATAATATTAATAATATATATTTTAGCTAGTATCTACACTAAAATATTATAATAGATGTTTTATTAGCCTTGAATAATATAGAGCTAACATTATGTGACCCTTATACGTGTGGCCAGACTTTTGACCTAGTACTGTAGGTCAGGAAACTACTAGTGTATAACTTTTTAATTTATAACATCTAATTAGTAACTATAATAGTTTTTAAAAGTTTTTATAAGTACTAATAATATAAGTAATGCACTGGCTATTAGTACTATTAAAACTTAAATTATATTACACTAGGCCTAAAACAAGAAAACAGATTATAATTGTAATCTCTGAGGCACCTGCTAAGAAGCCTAATCCTGACAAGGCCAACCCGGAGAAGGCTGATCCTCAGAACTCTGACACTACTGCACCTGCGCCCGTCAAGCCCGACGCTACCTCGGCCACTGAAGCCCCCCAATCCATCTAAGTCATTAAGGGCCTGATCGGCAAACCCGATAACAGTCCGATATCAGCTGTACTCCGATAAGAAAATACATAGGGTTAGGGTGAAGGAGAGTTTAATGCAAGGCCAAAGGTTAATTTGATAGATGTACTGCTTGAACCCCTGCAACAGCTGTGGCCAGCTGCAGCCTACTGGCATCACCGCTGCTAGCGCCTACCCACTGTTGCTAGCGCCCACCTACTGTCGCCAGCGCCTACCCACTATCGCCAGCGCCTACCCACTATTGCCAGCGCCTGCCTACTATTGCTAGCGCCTACCCACCTGCCCACTGTTGCTAGCGCCTGCCTACTATTGCTAGCGCCCAGCTGCTAGTGCGCCTACCTACTGTTGCCTACTGTTGCTAGAGATATTAGTCTATTTCTGACACTTAACCTAAGTCTAGAGCCTAGTAACAATTTATATAGGGAAAGTAGGGGATTTAGTAGATCTACTGATAAGAAAGTCATATTTCTTAGTAGTATATAGCCTACTCTAATATTATTAGAGTTCTATAATATAGAACTAAAATCATAATGTACACTCCTGTTTTTGGCCTAGTGTAGCACGATTTGAGTTTTCTGGTACTTGTGGCTAGTGCTTGGTCTGTGATATTAGTCCTTATTTGAAGTGTCAAATGATATCGGCGGAGCCGATCAGGCCCTAAGGCAGTAACAAGCTACGATCAAAAGATAAGTACATAGGAAGCCCCTAAGTAGCACATAGACTTGACAATAGGCTTGTACAGATAGCATACCCTTCAACCTGATTATAATTCATTAACCATGTTTTCTCTACGGTCTATATTCCTTACTGTTTTACAGCTGCACCTAGCGCAAGCAAGCAAACCGCAGATTGGGTTTGAATTAGAAAGCTTTGATATGTCCCTTTTCAACTTTCGCTGTTCAGAGGATGACTATTATTCTATGAAAGGCCATCAAGTAGCAGGCCAAAGAGGCAACAACTGGTTCCTCGGTGTGGATGATACGCCGGCCAAGACTTGGAGGTTGAATCCTGAATACGATATACGTTGCGATTTAGGTGATCTGGAATCGCTGAAAGGCATAACCCAGGAGGTTAAACAAAGTATGGTAAGTAACAATCTTTTCATGCAAAATAGAGTACGAAAGGCTAATCATATCGCTATAGCGTTTCCTTGGTTACGCTAAACAAGTTTGGGTCCAGAATAATCAAGGCAAGAAGGACGTCTGCAACCCTTGGAAGCCCAGACAGCTCTTTTCTGCCCTGTCTAAATCGCCTGACAAGGCTATATGGAATCTACAAGCTACAGCGCCTCTCATGCTTGAGGGTATACAAGATCTCTTGACTACAGCCGTCAAGAAAGAAAGGAACCCATTGGTAGGGGTTTCTTCCAGAGCGAATTTAGTTTATATCCAGAAAAGCTGGATAGACTCCAACCAATTCTTGAAAGAGGCAACTGGTGGTTCGTACTGGGCTACGCAGGACATGCTAGGTTTCTTGTCGGTCGTATCATCGACTATGCGAGCCGCAACGGAGCTTAGTGCACCCTTTTACCAACCAGGCAGGAAATTCCTATACTCGCTAGGGCCTAAAGGCTTGATATGGATCATGCCGCGTCACTACTGGACTTCGGTGTTCAGTCTAGTCAGGGACAAGATGCCTAAAGATGTTAAGCTTTGGGATATTCTTGAACATCTGGCGTGTTATCGAAACACTGTAGATGGTCAGCTTCAGTAAGTAGGAACTGCATGAAGCACTTGGAGAAAACACTAGAAGGGAGTTAGAAATGTTATGCTAACTGATAAACGCCTAGGCTAGATGAGAGATTCTGTGACGATACAGGGGACAAGAGAAAGCCTCAGCCGAATGGAAATCTGCAAAAGCTGGCTTGGTCGCTTAAGGGCGGGAAAGATCCTTTGACTGTTAAGGAGTGGATTGACAGTATTCAGTCTACATCTACTAATGGTCATGACCTCCCAGATGCTCTCAGTGAATGGGATGAAAAGCATTTCGACGGCCAGATCGGTGGCTTTAGTAGGCTCGGGAAGCCTTTTGAGACCGCTTTAGGCTCAAAACGCAAGATTGCACTCTGGGAGTTTCGCGGATTAGGCGATATTACACAAAGCCAAATATCACAACATCTTGAGGCAATTCAGGTCCAGGTTGTAAAATTTCACAAGAGGTACTCTAAATCACTGCCATCTTAATCTAATAAACTTACTCCCTTTGGTTATTGCGTAGCTTTCTACAACTTGGTGTAAGGATATGTTACGGTCAGTAATCCGACAGTAGGGTCTCCGCTAATAGTATAGCTGAGATCTGTACTCGGTACAGTACTTGTTGGCTTGCTGCTCTATTGATCACTCGGTGATCAATCGGGTGGTCAAAGGTCGTAAGGGTAACTCGTATAGCTTCTTGTCAATGAATTACTAAAGGGTTACTGAAAGGTATTCAGAGAATTTATCACAAATCTCAGGATGGCGAGCCTGACAACGCTCCACTGCACATACTTCCAGCTCGTCGTGGTGACAATTCACTCGGCCGCTTTCCGGTTGCCTTGGCTAGAGGCTCAGGAGGGTACGGAAGCCGTCGACATCGGCCCGAGTCTCGCTCTTTGTGTGAGTGCGTCGCGCGCCGCCATCTCGCTCTTGAAATACCATCAGATCGACCATCCGTACACACTGTAAGTGGACTGATTCCACATGACAAGGTCGCGTTGCAGCTCGCTAATACCAACCGTCTAGATACCTGTTGTATCAAGTTGCTTGGAGTGTAGACATACTCTCTGTTAACATCATCTAGAACAAGACGAATCCACGCGCGCATCACGACCTCGAACTCATCCGCAATGTAATCTCATTCTTTGAGAAGTACGACCCAACCCATCAGTCGGTGGTGTCGTACCACATCATCAAAGTCATCGCCGACGTCGCCGCTTCTGTCCTGGCGAATACCCCAACGCTGCCGCCGCACATGCTCCCCGTCTCCCTCGGAACCTCGTCCATCCTCGAACCGCCCCAACAAGCCGCTCCGATGACGGCAGAGGTACCCGTGGATGCTTTCCCGCCCCCGATGGGAGGAGCTGGGTCGGTTCGCAATGGCAGCGTCAATAGTGGCACTACCGACGTCTTGGGTTCCATGACGAGCCTCTCTGTGTCTGACGCACAGCAGCAGCAGCAGCAGAGCTTCATTTGTTGTTGTTGTTGTTGTTGTATTTAACGCTGGGCTATTCCTGTTATAGGACAAAGGGCGCCTGGGGTTGTAGGCTTCTAGCTAATAAGTAAGTACAAAATAACACTAATTATAGTCCCTCTCTGTCATAATTAGTATGTCTTTTATGCTATTGTCCACCCTATGCTTCTACTAATGTCCTAGGAGTTTAACTAGAATTAATCCCTGCTGTTAAGTGCCTAGGGCTCTTTAGCTTCTAGGATCTATATAGTATTCCCTAGTTAATTTATATTATATAAGTCTCCTAGGGATTTCTATATACTTAGTTATATAGTACTACTTATATATCTATATTATTCTAAAGTTACTTTTTACTATAGTTAGTAGTAAAAGTACTTTATATACTATATTAAAAAGTTAAAAAAACAAAAGAAAAAAAAAAGTATAAAGGTATAAGTAAAGTAGTATTAGTGTAGTAGTAGTAGTAGTATAATTACTACTATTACTAGGGGGGGAATTAGTAAATAAGTAAGTATTAGTGCACTTAATACTATTATCTAGGCTTAGCTACTAGTAGCCTAGGTGTTAGTTATCCTATAGGAGGTACTAGAGTAAGGTCTTAGACTACCTATAATAAAGCCTATACTACTACTCTATATTACTACTACCTAATAAATACTTATACTAGTAGCCTTAGCTACTATATATTTAAGAGTACTATATAGTAATAGTAGTATAAGTAATAGGTTAAGTATATCTTTTATACCCTAAGGTAAATTATAGTATAAAAGTTATTATTATTAAGTAATAAAATAAAGTTCTAGAAGTCTTTTATTATTTACCTAATAAAGTATAAGCTATTATTAATCTAGGGTAATAAGTAGCCTTTAACTTTCTAGTACTATAGGGGGTATCTAGGTGTCTTTAGGTTACTATAGCTATAGTATTACTTTACCTTATTATATCTAAATCTATTATAATACTTAGTAAAGTTACTATATTTTAACTTTACTACTATTAGCTAGTATAGCTCTATTTAGCTAAAGGTACTAATTTCTAGTGTAGGTTTTAGTGTTATATTTAGCCTAAGTGTTCTATAGCTATCTAGGTAGTACTTTCTTTACTATATAATAAATACTTTCTTTTATTACTATTATAGTTCCTTCTTAATATAGCTATATATTAGAGGGTAAGTATATAGGTCTACTAAGTATATTTTTATACCTTCTTTTATAAGCTTATCTATAAGCTTATTTTTACTTATCTATATATATTTTAGTACTTAGTAAATATTAACCTTCTCTTTATAGTCTTTTACTATCTTAGTAAAGTCTAGAAATACCTTTTATAATAACTTTATTAAGGCACTATTTAGCCTATAGATTACTACTATATTATTAAGGTATACTATAATACTATTTATTTTTTTATTATACTTAAGTGTTTACTAGAGCCTAGTATAGGCCTCTTTTGCTTTAGTGTTATATACCTCTTTATAAAGTAGCTATTATTTACCCTAGTAAATTAGCTCTTTACCTTAGAAAATTATATACTTATAGCCTATCTTGTCCCTTGTTTCCTATAACCTATTAGTATATACTATTATATATATTAAGGCTAAGGTCCTTATTTATCTATAGTAGGCCTTTTTTACTTTCTTCTTTATTTATCTCTCTATTTAATAAGTTAATAGTTTATAGTATATCTTATATTATAGTACTAGTTAAGAAAACTTTAGGACACTTTTAGTAGTATCTATAAGGATTATTAGGTAGACCTAGCCCCTTTTCTAGTTAATCTAGGGAAATATTCTTATTTATTAGGTTAAAGAGTAGTCCTTATTAAGGGTCCCTAGTTATAGCCTATAGTAGTTATATATAGTGTCTAGTAAAAGCTTAACTAAGGGTATATTTAATTCTTATAAAAGGATTAGTATAAGAGTTATCCTCTATATTAGTAGGTAACCCTTTATTATCTTATTAACTACTATCTATATCTAGCTAATATACTTAGTTAGTCTATAGTTAATATAGGGTAAGCATTAATATATATGTTTTTAGCCTTGTCTAGCCTGTCCTAGGTACTAGATTTCTAATATATATAATGCCTAAGAGAGAACTATTATATATATAGTATGTCTTATACTAAGGGGAAAAGCTCTCTAGTAGACCTTATTAAGCCTTATAATATATTTTACTACTGCTTTTACTATTACTATTTTATTCTTAATATACTACTTAAGTCCTAGTTGCTTATCTAAGTATATACCTAGCTACCTTATTACTAGCTTAGAGAATACTTCTTTTTTCTTATATTAAATAGTAAGGTTATTACTTTTCTTTTTTTATAAAAAGTATATTACTTTTATCTTTACTTTATTAAAGTATATTTTATTATCTTTTCTTTATTTTATTATTTCTTTTAGTATTACCTAGGCTAAGTCTTAGCTATATTCCTCTATTCTACTAATATATAGGATCTTATAATTATTAGTATAGCTAAACTATATTCTAGTATTACTAAACTAATATAGAAGCTTAATATAGTAGAGGTAGAGGATTAGTAACACTAGTAAGCCCTAGGGGAGGCTATAATAGAGAGGCTCTATAGAGGATATATAATCTTTAAAATATATATAGGCCTTTCTTCTTATAGTAAAAAATAAAGCCTAGTTAACTATATTATCTAGTTATCTTTACTTCTATAGAATTCTAACTAGTTAATTATTATTAACTATATTAATTACCCCCTAGATATTTATTATAATAAGTATATAGTAGTACTTATTATCTAGTATAGCTTTTATATTATATACTAAAGAAGTTACTATATCTATTACTAACCTCTTTAGTAAGGCCTTAGCTACCTATAAGTATAAGACCTTATAGTTAAGGTATTTCTAGGCTAGCCTTCTTACTATAAGTCTCTTTAGCCCTTTGCCTATTATTAATAGGAGTAATATTAGTCTTTATCCTTTAGGTATACTAGTATCCTTGTTTAGCTTTAGGATTATAATAGTTTCTATATCTTAGAATAGGAGTAAGTAGTACTTTACTTCTAGGTATCTTTAATAAAGCTAGTATATATACTTGCCTATATATAGCTATATAGTATATAGTATAGTAATTATAATTCTATTTACCCCTAGGGTAGTATTACTTATACCTAGAAGTACTACCTTAGCTTTTTTAACTATTATATAGTAGTTTTATTTAATCTTTCTCCTAGGTATAGTAAAGGTATATAGGTTAATATTAGTACTAGTACTAAAGTGTTCTAGTAGCTGCCTTCTTAGGACTTTAGCCTTCTTAGTAGGCATAGTAACTATATCCTTACTGTCCTATAGAAGAGGAGACCTAAATTAGGTGCTAGGTTTATATTATCTTATTACTTTATATAGGTCTTTATTAGTCTTTATCTTATTTATTTATTCTATATAGTATTTAGACTTAGCCTTTTAAATAGTGTCCTATAGTTGTTTAGTAGTAATCTTTATCTTCTTATAGTTGCCTTATAGTCTTATTGTTAGCACAACAGATAGGCTTAGATCTCTTAGAGAGAATAATAGCCTAAGAGTATATAAGAGAGTATATCTCTTATATAAAGATATATCCTATAGAAGCAAGAATATAGGATAACAGGGGTAGATATAGAGATATAAGGATATAGATATAAAGAGAGTATAATAGTTAGTCTTATTATTTTATTACTAACTAATCTATTTTACTTGCTTACTTACTTACTTAGAGAGAGAATAAGATAGACTAGAAACAGGAAGAAATTTAGCCCTTATATAGACCTATCTAGCTTACTAGAATATTCTATACTTACGTAAGCTACTTATAAATCAACCTAAGATTATATAACTTAATAACCCTAGTTAAATAACCCTAACTTAAAGCAGTAACCTTGTTAAAGAGATAGTGTTAGGAGGAGGTTTCTTAGACATTCTAGTACCTTCTCCTATCTTCTAGTGATTATATAATTAGATATACTTATGTAATTAATATATATATTAATCTACTAAGTTAGTAGATTATAAATATATATATCTTATATATATATAACCTCTATAATAGAGGAAATATAAGATAAAGAAGTATTAAGAGTATAAGAGATACTCTTGGTTCTTATACTTCTAACACTCCCTCTTTTACTCTATTATAGAGTAAAATAAGTGAAAAAAAGTACCCTGGAATAGAATACAATATCTAGAGATAGATCTTAATAAGTATAATAACTTATTAAGGAAGAATCCTAAAAATATTAGGAAAAATATACTAATATATAAGTATATTATATAGGCTTATTTTTGTTATATAAGCCTATTAGCTTAATAAATTCTTAAAATTTAACCCTAGAAAGAGGTTTTATTAAGCTATTAGTAGGCATAGAGAAAGTAGGTATATATTCTACTTCTATATTACCTTTTTCAACCTCTTGACAAGTATAATAGTAATATAAGGCAGTATACTTAGTCCTCTAATAATATTTAGGGTTATAGGCTAAGCTTAAGGCTATATTATTATCTGTTTTAATAGTAATAGGGGTTATATTATACCCTATTTTAGATAATAAGCCCTTTAACTAGACTACTTTTCTAATAGCTTCCTATAGGCTATTAAATTTAGCCTTAGTAGTAAATAAAGAGATAGTTAACTATTTTTTTAACTTCTAACTAATAGGCCCTCTAAGTAAAGTAAAAAGATAACTAGAAGTAGATTTTCTAGTTTCTTTATAACTTGCCTAGTTAGAATTAGTATATCCTACTAGGTTAAAGATATTATTAAAGCTATTATTATCTATATTACCTTTATAGGTAATATTATAATTAATAGTCTCTTTTAAATATCTTAATATACCTTTTCCTTGCTTAAGTAGGAATTCTATAGGGTTATAAAGGTAACAAGAAGTAAAGTGTCATAGGACAATGTGGCTGACCTTTGGATCTACTTCTCAGCCTTGCCAGTGGATCCATTAGTTAGGCCAATATCCTGCTAACAGCTAGTGCCCTACTAGGCCCTACCTGTCGCCAGTCTATAAGACCAGCCGTTGCTAGCTAAAGCTTTAGCTCTTAGTTAGTTATTAAATCTATTACTTATTTAACTATATTAAGTAGTAGTATAACTAGTTATAATACTATAGGTAATTAACCCTCTGCTACTATTAAATTAATAATAAAAGGTAAATATACTAAATTACTATTAAGAGCTATTTAATTAGTTATCTTAAAGGTAACTAATTAAATAAAGGTATTTACTTTACTAGCCTAGCTACTAATATACGCCTACTAGTAGATTTTTTTATTACTACTAGCCTACGCTAGACTAACCTATCTAGCTAAATCTACTACACCTCTAGTTACTACTACTATTACTAATATTTACTTTAATAACCTTACTTTTTTTACTTTTCTTTATACTCCTTTTTATTAGTTATTTTACTTTACTATTTATTAAGCCTACTACTACTAAAGCTACTATTAATTAAAGCCCTTAAACAGTAATAATAGTAATAAAGTTACTAGCTAGAGCCTTACTATAAGTATAGTACTAAATTCCCTTTATAATCTACGCTTTTTTACTATATATACACTAATAACTACACCTATTACTACTAACTTTACTATTAAGACTTTATATCTTAAAATACTTTTTTTTACTACCTACTAGACTACTAGCCCCTATTACCTTTACCTTTAAAGCTTTTATTACCTTTATTATTAACTTTACTATTACTACTATTAATAATAATAGTCTTATTACTGCCCTTAATACTATTACTACTAGCTACACTTATAAGTAAATAGTCTATATTACTAATAGTACTAGCCCTCTTCTTAGCTATAAAATTTTATACTACTACTAATGCCTTTTACTAAAGGATAACACTAATATAAATCTAGGAAGATATACTTAACTATAAGATTAAGAAGGCAAAGGATATATATAACCCTTAGCTAGTAGTAAGATACTTAAAGCTACTACTACTAATACTATTACTAATATACACTTAACTAGTGTATACCTAGTAGGCCTAATAACCTTATAAGTTATATACCTAGCTATACCTTTAGAAGCTATATTAACTATATCCTAGATTTAGAGGAGGC
Organism: Colletotrichum navitas; assembly: GCF_030913465.1. Lineage (NCBI taxonomy): Eukaryota > Fungi > Ascomycota > Sordariomycetes > Glomerellales > Glomerellaceae > Colletotrichum > Colletotrichum navitas. Next base: position 61,497 of record NW_026850685.1, read on the forward strand.
TACTTACTAAAAGGTAAACTAATCTATTAGCGTCTTTAAGAATAAGAGGAGGAAATCTAGTCCCTTTAGTAATAGGTCTATTAGCTACTGCTACTACTACCTTATAAAGCTATATAGTACTATAGTTAAGATACCCTAGATAAAGATAATAAGAACAAAGATAATACTACTAGTTATACTATAGAAATAGGTCCTTAGGATAATAATAATAGATCTATTTATATAAGGGATTATTACTATAACTTTAATAAATCTAATAGCTAGCTAGTAGCTAATAGCTAGCCTACTTTTAGCTAACTTACCTATAGTTAGCTAGTATCTAGCTAACTTGCCTATAGTTAGCTAGTATCCTATTAGCTAGTATATAACTATTAATACTACTAGCTTACGTATATAACTAATTAACCTATATATTAATAACCTATATATACACCTAGCTAGCTAGCTTATAGTTAACTAGCCTAAGGTCTACATCTATACCTATATACGCCTAGCTAGCTAACTTATAGCTAGTTAATATATAGTTAGCTTATATATATACTTAACTAACTAGTGTACTAAGCTAACTACTATTAACCTAACTACTTAGCTAGTAATAATAACTAGGATTATAGTAGTAATAATAATAGTAACACTATTAAAGATAACACTAATAAATATAAGGACTTTAATAACTATAAGGATAAATATAGTAATAATAGATATAGTAACACTTATAGTAGTAATAATAATAACTATAATAAAGACTATTAACCTTTAGGTATACTTTTTCTATAATAGCTATAATAGCCTTATAAAAGCCTAAGGTATATAGTTAATAACCCTGTTAACTAGTAATTAAATAATTACTATATAATAATTATTTCTATTATTAGGGGGGCACTTGTTATAGGACAATATGGCTAACCTTTAGATCTACTTCTTAGCCTTACTAGTAGATCTATTAGTTAGGCCAATATCCTGCTAACAGCTAGTGCCCTACTAGGCCCTACCTGTTGCTAGTCTATAAGACTAGCTATTGCTAGCTATAGCTCTAGCTCTTAGTTAGTTATTAAATCTATTACCTATTTAACTATGTTATAAAGGATACACTATAGGCTATATCTAGCCTAGTTATAAATATAGTGTATATAAGAGAACCTATAAGTTATTAATATTCCTTTAATAGGTCCTTAGAAGGAGTATATCCTTCTATCTTATTGCCTAGAGGGCTATTTAATATACCTATTAATATAGGTATATTATTTATTTTTACTTCTAATAAGTTAAACCTTTCTAGAAGCTATTAGATATAGTAGGCTTAAAAGATAGTTATAGACCTTTTAGATCTATCTCTAGTTATATATAGCCCTAAAAACTTAGAAACTTCTCCTAGGTCTTATATCTCTATATATTTAGAGATTTTACCCTTAATATTTTCTATATACTTAATATCTTTATTAAGTATAAGAAAATCATTAACATAGGTAATAATATAACAAGGATTATTTTTATCCTAGTTATAATAAGTAGCTTTATCTAACTTTAAAGATATAAAACCTATATCCTTTAATATAGATTTTATCTTTAACTACTATTACCTAGGAGCTTATTTAAGGCTATATAAAGCCTTAAAAAGTAATAATATCTAATCTTTATTTTCTTAACCTATAGTATTTAGGTTAAGATATTTAATAAAGAAATTAAATAAAGAGATATTAGAAGGGTCTATATAAACCTCTTCTTCTAAGTCCCTATATAAAAAGGCTCTAACTATATCTATTTATTAGATTTCCTAGTCTAGGGCTACTACTAAAGCTAATAATACCCTATAAGTAGTAAGGTTACTTCCTACAGCAAAGGTTTAGAAATAATTAAGCCTATATTTTTACTTAAAACCTCTAACACAGAGGTAAGCCTTATATTTATTAATATTACTATTAATATTATATTTTTTTTAAAGACCTATTTAGTAGTTAAAGGTACCCTAGAAGACTTATATACTTCTTTAGGTTCTACTGCTTTTAAAGTGCCTCTTTAGATAATAGTAGCTAGTTCTTTATATATAGCTTCTAGCCAAAGGTCTTTTTTAGGGCCTTCTAGAGCTTATTTTAAAGTAGTAGGCTCTAGAGGTTATATACTATAGTTATATTCTATAGTATTATTATAGGCCTTATATTTATCTTTTTCTTCTTTAGATATAGAAGGTATATTAACCTCTATATTAGAAGAAAGAATAATTTACTTATTTATAGAAGTACTAGAAGAAATAGTAGTTTTTTCTCCCTCTCTTATAGTACTTTCTATAAATCTAATATATAAGGTTCTTACTATAGAGGACCTATAAGGCCTAGAAGGAATATATATAGTATATATATTATTTCCTTCTATAGATAAATAAATACCCTCTTCTATATAGGTATTTAGTTTATTTAACTAAATACACTTTTCTTTAGGTCTATATACTAAGACCTTAGAGCCTATTTTACGTATATTAGATAAGTCTAGTTTATTATCCTTATTAGGATAATAATAGTCTAGAAAAGCCTCTATAGGGGTCTTATCTAGCTGTTTTATAGTAGTATAATTTAATAACTTAGTAGTTTCTTTAAGAATTATATCCTATAGAAACTTAGGTAAGTTATTTACTACTATAATAGTTCTAGACGTATCTAGAATAGCCTTATTAGTTCTTTCTACTATACTGTTTTATTCTAGTGTATAGGGCATAGAAGGCTTTAAAATAATACCTTTTTCTTTAATATACATAATTAATTCCCCTATATTAAATTTAGTTCTATTATCTAAGCGTAAACGCTTAAGATAATTATACCCCTAATTTTTATAGTATTCTAGCTTATTTTTAAGGATATTAATTATATCCTCTTTAGTTTTAGAGAATTCTATCTCTCTAAGGCTAAAATAATTATCTATAAACAGAATAGTATAGTTATATCTATTTATAGAAGTAGAGGTTATTTTAAGAGTATCTATATATACTCTTTCTAAGGGAATAGTTACTCTATTATAGTTAATCTTAGGCTATTACCTAGTTAACTTAGAAGAAATATAGTTAGGGCAGTTTAAGTCTTCTTCCTTTAGTTTATCTAAAGGAATTCCCTTAGTTAACTTAGCTGTTTTAACTAAGTAAAGGTAAAAAAGATAAGCTAGTTTTTAATACTATTCTTCTGTTATAGTATATACCTCTTCTCTTGTTTTTAAAGAGGTATTATCTTCTATTTTAGAAGATATATTATCTCTAGTATCTTCTAGAGATATAAAAGAGCTTTCTTCTATATTATATAAAAGGTTACTCTTAGGAGGTCTAGCAATATTTAGATAAAAGCCTCTCTTTACTATATTAATATTAGCAAAGGGCTCTCTATTACTATTACAGAGATTTTAGTTAATAAGAAATCCTTCTCCTTTATAGTGTAGAAGGCCTAAAAATATAGATATAGGAAATTCTAGTATATATAAGGTATTATTTAACCTTATATAGTTAATTTCCTCTTTAAAGTATATAAGAAGTATTATAGTTCTTATTCCTTTAGGTTTAATAAGTCTTGCACCTATATTAACTATAAGAATATTTCTTTTAGTTAATAGGTCTATAAAATAGTCCTTATTATTTAATATATAGACTATTAAACCTATATTATATAACTAGTTATCTTGTTAACTTAGATAGTTAAAATAGGCCTTATAAGTGTAATATTAACCTTCTTAGTTATCTTCTTCTAGAGGCTAGTTAGTCTAGTAGGTTATAGTAAAAGTTACCTTTTCTCTGCCTTTAATAGGCTATAGGTTTAAATCTAGGTTATTAACCTTTTCTTTAGGTCTTCTAAACCCCTTATTTCCTTATTTATAGGGTTTCTTATCCTTATTAAAAGGATACTTATATTCTTTAATAAAATTACCTTTATTAAAAGAAGAAAGGCTTTTATTATAATTATTAGACATAGGTGTATTATTTTTATGCCTATTTTTGTCTAATATATTATTAATAAGGGCTTCTAGAGAAGAAGGCTCTTTAGTTCTTAAAGTACTTCTCTATCTTTCTGCCTATATAGGAAAATAACTACTTAGAGCAGCTATAAAGACTATTTTTTAGTCTATATCTTCTATTTTAGCCCCTATATTATTAAGCTTAGAGATATAACCCTTAAAGGAGCTAATAAACTTATTTAAAGTATTATAATTCTCTAGTTTAATAGTATAAAATTCTAAGTATAACTATTACCTTAGAACAGGGCTAGTTCCTTTATAAGAAGACTTTAGTATATTTAAAGTATCCTTAGGATCTTTTAAGTTAAATACTAAAGATAAAGGTTCTTTTTAAAGGTTTTACCTTATAATTAATAAGGACTATATTTTCTATTCTTTAGATATATTCTTATATTTACCTTCTTCTTTAAAATAGATATTTAACTTAAGTAGTTTAAAGAAGAGATAGATAAAAGTAATCTAGGAATTCTAATTATTAGTTCCTTAGAGATATTATTCTTAAGGTATTAAATAGCCTATAGTAGCCTTAATAAGATCTACTATTTTCTTTTAGTATTTTTACTAGAAATAGATAAGTATTTTTAACCTATAGAATAAAGGTCTTACTTTTTCTGCCTCCTTAGATAAATATATATCTTTATAAGATATATAAGACAGTTAAAAGGTTTTATAACTACTGCTAATAGACTTATATAACCTCTGTTTAGTAAATATTAAATACTGTCTCTTAGTTATAAGAAATACTAAGGGCTTACTTTTTCTATCTTAATATTCTTATAAAGAAAAAATAGTATAAAGGATCTACCTTATAAATAAATAAATAGGCTACTAAAGAGTATATATAACTCTTATAGTAATAGAAATACCCTAGGTATATAACCTAGGCTTATAACCTATTAGTATAATAGGTAGGCTTAGATCTCTTAGAGAGAATAATAGCCTAAGAGTATATAAGAGAGTATATCTCTTATATAAAGATATATCCTATAGAAGTAAGAATATAGGATAACAGGGGTAGATATAGAGATATAAGGATATAGATATAAAGAGAGTATAATAGTTAGTCTTATTATTTTATTACTAACTAATTTATTTTACTTACTTACTTACTTACTTAGAGAGAGAATAAGATAGACTAGAAACAAGAAGAAATCTAGCCCTTATATAGACTTATCTAGCTTACTAGAATATTCTATACTTACGTAAGCTACTTATAAATTAACCTAAGATTATATAACTTAATAACCCTAGTTAAATAACCTTAACTTAAAGCAGTAACCTTGTTAAAGAGATAGTGTTAGGAGGAGGTTTCTTAGACATTCTAGTACCTTCTCCTATCTTCTAGTGATTACGTAATTAGACATACTTACGTAATTAATATATATATTAATCTACTAAGTTAGTAGATTATAAATATATATATCTTATATATATATAACCTCTATAATAGAGGAAATATAAGATAAAGAAGTATTAAGAGTATAAGAGATACTCTTAGTTCTTATACTTCTAACACTTATAGTATAGTGTTCTTTTTTAGCTAGTGTATAGTTATTATCTTACTAGGCTATAGACTTCCCTTTAACTTATTAAGTTCTTACTATTACTACTATATTTTATAGTATCTTTATAAGTGTAGTAGCTAACTAGTCTAGGTTAGCTATTATATTTATACTATCTAGTAGAACCTAAAGTGTTTATTTTATTATTTTTATAAACTTCTAGATCTTTAAAATAGTATTAAGTAATACCTTTGTTCTACTCTTTAGTATTAGCCTAATAAGGGAGTTTACTATTATTAATAAGGTTATATAGTCTAAGCTAGTGTAAAGGTACTTAGCTAGCTATAATATTACTAGTAGTATACTAGAGAAGACTAGGTCTAGTATATTCTCTTTGTTATATATAAGGACACCTAGGGGACTAATAAGTAGTATATAATTATTATCTATTTATTTAGCTAATTACTTTGCCCCTTAGCTTAGTGTAATCCTTAGTTACTATATAGAATACTAGGTATTAAAGTTACCTATAATAAGGGTATTCTATAGTAGTGTCTATACTTCTAGTATATCTAGGATAACCTTTGTCTAAGGTTCCCTATAGATATTAATGTAGTATTATTCTTATACTATTATCCTTAGTATATCCTATATAAGTATATAGGTAATATTAAAGGTAGTAGTATTATTATATATCTTCTAGATATATATTAGTACTTATAGTCTTATTTCTATATCTTATTACTTTATTACTAGTAAAAAGAGTATATAGTTTAGTATAGTCTTAGTCTTTAAGTATTTATTTATAAAGTACTATAGTTCTTAGATTATAATAATATTTACTTACTTATAGTCTATAAAGGTAAAGGCTATATTATATATTAGCCTTAATTATCTAGTGTTAATATAGAGTATTTATAGTTATACTACTATTAAAGAAGAAGTAATAAGGGGGGTACTAAGGTGCCTAGTTTAAGCTTATAAGTATTTAGTATAGTACTTCCCTTTAATATATCCTCTATTTTCTTATTAATTTATTAAAATATATCTAGCTTATTATTATATATATTATTAATAGCTTATTACTACTAGGCCTTTAGCCCTAGGCTCTTGTTTATCTACTTATCTATTAGCTAAGTAAGGAGTACTAAGGTATTTTACTAAGCTACCTTGTACTATTTCTAACTCCTTTGTCTAATTACTTACTTTTAACTCCTTATTAGCTAAGTTATACTACTACTTTTTCTAGTTAGCTATAATAGGTAGTTATAAGAGCTTTAGAAGGGTTCTTTATAGTTAGTATACTACTGTAGTTTTTTATAAAGTTTATTACTATAGTCTATTTCTAGTGTCCTATAGTTCTTATATAGTTAGTGTTTAGTATAAGGTCTAGCTTTATACTAGTTAAAGTAGATTATATATTATATAGGTCTAAACCTATCTTAAAGTTATTATAATAGTAGGCTATTTAAGAGTCTAAATAGCTTTACTTTTTCCTTAAGTATAATAATCTATGTCTAGTTATCCTAATTAGCTATACCTTTTATAATATAGTACTTCTCTAGGCACTATTATATTATAATATAGACCTTTATTTAGATTAGTACCTCTATTATATCTATTATATTACCTTTATAGTTATATATTATTACTAAGACATCTTTAACCCTATAAAATATCTAGGTCTAAGTACTATTAATAGTAGTTATACTAAGCTATTTAAATAGCTTAGTATAGCTATTAAATATAGCTTATCTTATTCTATAATTATCTATAGTAATTATAAAACTAGTTAGTACCTTAGTTATCTTCTTAATATCTATAATTTATATCTTATAAATTCTAGTAATATCCTTATAAATAGTTAAAGAAAAGACCTAGGTGTATAGTATCTAAAGAAAAATATAATAGTTAATATAGTATTACTATACTCTTCCTTATATATTTCCTTAGCCCTAAGGAGGTCTCTAACTATAAGACTTCTCTTAGACTACTATAACCTAGCCTTATAGCTAGGACTAGGTAGTTAGTTTTATATTAGGTTATTTAGTCTATAAGTAGTTCTTAGTTATAGGCCTAGGTAACTAGGCTAGCTAGGTAACTTTATTTCCTTTAAAGGTACTATATAGTAGGTTAAAGTAGTAGTTAATAGTAGCTTAATAATCTCTCTTACTCCTAATTTATTAAAGGGACTACTATAGGTTCTTAATAAGTATATTAGCTATAAATCTATAGCTATTATTAAAGGCTATAATTTTACTAAGTATCTCCTCTAGGTAAAGTTAATATATTTAACTTATATTTATTATTAGGCTATATATAAATATATTAAGCCTAAGCTAGTATTTTAGGCTTATTACTATATAAGTAAAGTCTTCTTATATTAAGGTTATTACTATTATAGTTAGGCTAAAGGTTACTACTAGCCTCTTTTGCTTTATAGGGGAACCTTTGCCTACTGTTGTTCTAGAGACAGTTAATATTGCCCTTAAGGCCAGGCGTATGCCTGGCCGTGGCGGCGGCCTCGGGGTCGCCGGCCCTCAGTGGTTAAGGGCCAACATTTAGGGGGTAGGTGAATAAAGGGGTTATTAACGATTTTGGTGTAGTGCATGCGCACGCACTAACAGTGCGTGCCAAGAAAAGTATGTGAGCAGAGCTTCATGAGCCCCGCGGGGGGTGTGCCAATGCCTAGCGAGCGCCAACTATTCCCCAGTTTCATGGACATGGCTACCGACTGGCGGCTGCCGATGTATGACAGTATTTTGGACAATCAATTTCCCGACCAGAATTGAAAATAAGCCGCAGTTGGACCGGAGCTAGAGAGCCAGGCTTGGCGTCATCGCGGCCACAGTGATGGACCGCATCCGGCTGTCCGGTGGTAGACGGTGGCATCGTTGGTTCGGGAAGTCACCGGAAGGGCGCTCTATACGTCCGCGGCGTCTATGGCTGGCCCCACATGGAACTGCCTCCTCTTAGGGTGGGACGGCGAACTCGACGAGCGCTGCATCGTCCAACACGCGACTACCTGCCCGAACCAACCGATACTCGGTTTTTGCTGACAAAGAGAAAAATGACGGCAAACGCTGCTTGAAGCAGGCTTGAAGCAGGAAACGACGACGTAATCAACACGCTCGAGGCCTATGCCGTGTCGTCAGGTGGAAGTGAACCCGCCACTACCTACACACACTACTCGCACATGGGTACGATGGTCGGATGTTGTGCGGTCGACGCCCTTTTTCCAACGAGCTGCGAGACGGGACCGCCGGCATGTGAAAGAGGATATCCGGGTAGGGGGGTACAGTCAGCCAAGCCAAGCCAAGACAACATTGGCAAGCAAAAGAGAGATGCAATGCACTGCTGCGTCAACCGAGCGCATAATGGGCCTCTCTTCCATATAGCCTAAAATGTGACAAACCATTAACACGGAGGACCGAGAACCATCGAAATCCACGAGTGAGTTGACAACCGCTGGACTAATATGACGATCTGCAAGGCTTCAAGAGCGCTCTCCTTGCGAGGAAGTAGGACTTATTTCTCCTTGAGAGGCTCCTTGTCAGAAACAGCACTCTCCGTACGCTGATCAGCTAGAGTGCTGGTGCCGAGTGGGGACTATTCGAGAGTTGTGCTTGTGTTGTAGGATAAGCAAGTGTCTACAAACATAAAATGGCGCCCTCGATCCTACACTTTAGGTGTGTCTCGGCGGCTGTGACTTGCAAAGAGGGGCCTGGTGCGCCCGCAAGCAAGGCGAAGTTGGGAACGTATTGCACGGGTAAGTCAAAACACCCACTTCTGGCCCACCCCCTGTTTTGGCCCACCCTTTTACACCAAAAACAGCCAAAAGTACCTATCTAGAACTACACCTACCTATAAACAGTAAATTCTAAGGAAGTTACTGTAGATATATTTTATATTTATTCAGCTATTAAAGAAGTTTTATCTCTTTATCTATAGTAGATCTTCTAAAATAATGCTAAGTAAGTAGCTATTAAGGTTTACTAGTACTTTACTAGTATATACTAGCTTTTTAAAAACTAAGATAACTTTTTTATTTCTAGACTAAAAAAGGAGATTTAAGAGTATTTAAAATTATTATATATACTATAACTAATTCTACTTATTAAGACTAGTATTTACTAGAATTTTACTAATATATTAGTAATAGAAATATTTACTAATAAAAATTTCTTAGTTAATTAGTAATACTTAGTATATCTTAAGAAGTAAAACAGTTAGGAAATAAGGCTTTTAGTATAATAAATAACTAGATTATTAAGGAATTTATAAGAATTTTTATTTCTTTTTATTATTTCTATATTAACTATATTCTTAATCTTAATTTTAGTATTATAAAACTATAGAGTAAAATTCTATAGCTATTAACTAAAGAATAATAGTTAATTTTAATACTTATACAGTAGAATAATTAAAATAAATTTATTATAGAAATAACTAGAAATAAAGATTTTATAGTTATTTAGGATATAGATTAGTACTTTTAGCTATTTTTAGTATAAAAGGGTAGGCTAAAGTAGGGGGTAGGCTAGAAGTAAGTAATTTAACTTATATAGGCCTAATTAGTAAAACTAATATTAGGCTAATATTAGCTATACTCTAATAAGAAAATACATAGGGTTAAGGTTAAGGAGAGTTTAATATAAGTATTATAATATTAACTATTATAAATAAATATTAGAGTTATTAGGTTAATCTTAATAACTTATTACTAGTAAATCCTTAGATATTTAGCTATAAATTATCTAAAGATTTATAGGTAATAAGTTAGTTATTTAACTAGCTAACCTATAATAATTATCTTTCTTTTCTTTATATATAATAGAGAACTATAGTTACCTTAATTAGTTATAAATTCCTACTAATATATATAGTTAACTATATTAACCTATCTCTTAGTGTTACTAATAGTAAGGCTAAAGGTAAATTTAGTAAATATACTGTCTAGGTCTATAGATAATATAAATCTCTTACTACTTACCTTTTTATAGTATTAAAATAAGGTTTATATACCCTTTATCTTCTTTTATTATTATTTTTTCTATAGTTACTATAATTAATTACTATAAATACTACTTATAATCTATATTTAGTTATTAAACTATTATAGTAATATAGTAAAGTAAAGAGGGCTTATCCCTTAATACTAAGAGCTTTATTATTATTTAACTTTTTTTTCTAGATCTTACTTCTAAAGGTAATAGCCTAGTATAGTAATTATCTAGAAAGCTAGTACTATAAAAGCTATAACTTAGTAAAAAAGCTAAAGATTATCTTATTAAAGTTTCTAGTAATTCTTCTAGTAAATCTACTACTAGATCTACTATTAATAATCTAATTAATCTAGTTAATAATAAAGTTATTAATAAGATCAAAAAAAGAACCTACACTATATTATCTCTTCTTAAAGATAAAGTTAATAATAAAATCTATAAAATATTCTATTTTCCTATAGATATATAGTAATTCTATAGCTATACCTTAAAATAGTCTTATATAATATAGACTTAATACTTAACTAATGTCTTTATAAAGAAGCTTCTTTTCCTCTACTAAGACAAGTAGCTTAATATAAAAAAGGCTACTATTTAAAAACTAGTTATAAAGACACTTATATTAAAAATTAATATATTAAGCTAGTTTACTAGTCTTATAACTAGTAGGTAGCTAAATAACAAGTATAAGGTTAAGAGAAAAAGATATACTATCTAGACTTTAATTACTTATAAGTCTAGTAATTTTTTTAATAAGAAAACAAGAGTAGTTTCTTATAGTTAAGAGGCTTAAGGCTACTTTTTAAAGGACTACCCTTAGAGAGTTTAAAAAACAACACAAAATACAATATAATATAAAAATATAATATAAATATATTATCATAAAATATAAATATAACATAATATACTATAAATATAATATATATATTTATATTTATATTATATTATATTTATATTATATTTTACATAAAATACAACTATATAGTATAAAAAAGTAAAATAATTAGAAATTAGTAAATTAATTATATATAGTATTATAGAATTTTTACTTATAGTATAGTATTTTATATATATTTTACCTAAAATATTATATACTTAAAAACTAAGATATACTAAGACTATTAAGAACTATATTAATAATAATAATAAATTAACATTATATTACTTAAAATATAGTATATTTAGTACTACTAAGTACATTATATAATAACTAACTATATAATAAAAAGCTATAAAATAAGTAACTATAAAATAACTAACTATCTAATAACTAGAACCCTCTTTTATTTCTTTTACTTCTTGTAAATCTTCTATTTCTTTATCTCTTATTTCTTCTTTAATAATACTCTCTTCTTCTTTAGATAAGTATTTAAATCCTATATTAAATAAACTACTATATATCTTAAGTATATAGAAAAAGCTATCTAAACCCTCTAAATTACTAGATTATTACTAGCCTTTCAAAAGTATTAATTTTATTATAGTACTATTTATTAAATTAGTTATTCTTTTAGTAATAATATATTATAAAGTAGTATACTTAGAGGGTAATTTATATAGTTAAAAGTAGCTTTTTTCTTTTATCTATAGTACTATAATCTATATTCCTTAAATATTACCTTGCTTAGTAGATTCTACTGTATATATTTATATTAAGAAGTAAGTGTTAAATTAATAAGTAATATTATTCTAGAAGGCAGTTATTATAATATTAACTATTATAGATAAATATTAGAGTTATTAGGTTAACCCTCATAACTTATTGCTAGTAAATCCTTAGATATTTAGCTATAGATTCTCTAAGGATTTATAGGTAATAAGTTAGTTTTTTAACTAACTAACCTATAATAATTATCTTTCTTTTCTTTATATATAATAAAGAACTATAGTTACCCCTATTATTTATTAATTACTACTAATATATATAGTTAACTATATTAACTTATCCCTTAGTATTACTAACACTAATTAGTAGTTAACTTTACTATTAACTATATAGGTTAACTTTACTATCTAAACTATAGATTAGTAAGGACTATAAGAAGAGGTAATTATTACTAGTTAATTATTTATATACCTAAAGTAAGTAAATACTAAAAAAACGCCTCTATAAATACCCTTACTATAATAGTTTATACTAATTACCTATTATAATAGGTTAATTAATAAATCTATAACTAGTCCCTTTAACTAGTAGAAACCTTATTAATTTATATTTATTATATAAGCTTTATTACCTTTAGAGAAGTATTCTTAACTATAAAAAACCCTTTACTTTATACACCTATAGCTAACTAGTAATTATCTACTATATTTTATTTATTATAAGCTTTTTAGCTTACTAACTTCTTTTTCTTTATATATATACTCCTTTTACTAACTAATAGTGTTAATAAGTTACTAATATAATAGCCTATTATTTTTCCTCTTTTTACTAACTAATAGTATTAATAAGTAACTAATATAATAGCCTATTATTTTTCTTTAAGTTATTTACCTATAAGAGTATATTTTCCTTTAACTATCTATACTACTAGTAATAATCCCTCTAATAAATATATACACCTTCTAGTCTACTAAAAAAAAAACACCTATATTTAAGAGGTTATTAGGCTAACAGAGGGTAATAGTAAATAATACTATACCTATAAGTAAAAGACATAAGCTAAGATAAGTAAGTATAATAAGCTTATAAGTAAGCAAAGGTTATAAGCTACTACCTTATTACCTATAAGGCAATAAGAAGAGGTTTATAGTAAGTATAATATACTACTTAACGTAAAGTAGTAAGTAGTAGTAATTAATAATATATTTACTATACTTATTAACTATATATAGTATATCCTTTGATAATAATAAAAAAAAGACTATATTAAGAAGTTACTAATTAACCTTATAAAGAAGTAATAAGCTCTTATACTTAACACTATTACTATATTTTATATTAGTAGTTATAAGTATTATAACTATATTAGTAGTAAATTACTTTACTATACCTATAAGGATTTTAGTAAATAGTCTATAAATAACTTTAAAGTAATTAACTAGAAGGTCTTAATAAGCCTATATAACTTCTTTATTAATTATAGTATATAGGTTAACTATAGTAAACACCTATTAATTACTTAATATATATTTATACCTT